>NW_007733317.1:14424-31495 GCF_000696425.1 Galeopterus variegatus | reverse complement strand
TGGCCATGAAGGGTACTTGCGTAGGCACAAATATCCACACAAGTGTAATCTTCACCTCTGGCTACATTCTCCATGTGCCTATTCACCCTACACCCACCTACCTGTCCATTCGTTTCCAACCACACACAAGCAGGCAGAGCAAAAGATGGATTTCTTGGAGATGATCCATGGTAACTGCATTTTAAAAAGCAGACTGGTACTTTCCTAGGGTTATAAAGCAAAACTCATTTATACACAGTCCCTCTAATTTACAACTCTTCTTTATGGATATTTCGTTCTTAATGTGTCAAGAGCCTGTAAAATTCAATATGGTCCAGTTTGGACTCGCTTCTCAGCAAAGCTTCCTAAACATTTCCATTGAGACAGACCTTGAAGATGTGAACCTGTGGAGCTTGAAGGGGTTGGGGTGTGACTGGTAAGGAAACAGACTCAGCGAAGATCAAGAAACAGGAAAGAAAAAGCCAAGACTGGAGTTTATGGAAGGGTGATATAAGAAAAAGTTGAAAAATAAGTTGGGCGTGCCAGGTGGGGTAGTTTAGACTTCACTGGGCAGGGGACAAGTTGCTGCCTGATGTTGGACCAAGGACAGACAGATCAGCTGGCTGGTGTGTTGGGCAGATTAATCTAGTGGCGTTTTTGTGATGTGGCTGGGGGAGGCGGGGTGGAGGCTGGGGGAAAGGCTACCGCAGTAATCCAAATAAAAGGTAGTGAGGGTTGCACTAATCTAGTGAGGCCAGAAACACCAAGAATAACGCAGGAGACTGGGATGCTCGGTCAGGCATGGAGATCACGTAACTAAATCATTAATCAATACAAATTGCTGCTCATATGAAGCTGTCCCTCTCACCATTGCCTGAGTTAAGAAAGAAGAATTAATTCAAAGACCACCCAAATCTAAAACAAATTTAAAATGTGGGAAATATAATTTATATCAAAAACGTTGGATCAAAAGAAGGGTTTACCTTTCCAGGTACATGAGTCAGAAGTCAGAAACAAACAAAAAGGCAAGGAAGCTTCTTCTGCCCCCTGGTGGCTTTCGGGAAAACTTTACCAAAAGGGTAGAAAGAAGAAAGGGAAACAAATTCTTCACTTTGTACCCAAATGTCAACTGAGCAAACACCATTCTCAACAATAAGACAGTTCAGAAAGCCTCTTTCCCCACCATAGCTCACTTGCTGTCGAGGTCGGGCCACGGAGGTGTCTTCTCTGCCAGGGCTGGGTGGCTGGCTCTGTCCCTCCGGGTGGTACAGTAGAGGTGGCTGCTGAGGTTCTACCTCTGCTTCTTCTGGGGCTCTCAGAGCAGTTTCTAGAACGTGATCTGGGAGCAGAGAGTATCTGACAATGGCTTGCATCGTGTCCAATCATGCTGAGCCAGGGGCTGGATGCACAGCTAACAGCAGAATTCACTTTTAATGAGCCTGCAAAAAACTGCTAAAATATAAACTTTTTTTTTTAAACAAAATTTACAAACCTATTTCCAAGTTTTATCTTCCACTCCCTCCCTCCCCTGCTTAGGCAACGTCCCACAGTACTACACAATGTCACTATTTTTCCATTCCAAAAAATGTGCTTTTGATTTCTTGACTTATTTGATGATGCTCCTCAGCAAACCTGTGTGGCGCTGTGAAAAGCCAATTTTAAGATGTAACGCCTCCTCTGGAATTTGCCTTCTGAATTATTTTTAAGAATAATGCAGGAGGAGAAAGAAAAGCCAGAGCAGTTGGGGGCAAGATGAAAACAGTCTCGTCATTATCAGTTAAACTGTAACTGGATATGGCAACCTGTTGAGCCGAGCAATCAACACAGCCCATGAAATGCTGCTGGTTGTGCAGATACCCTGTTGTTTAGTTTTGTCTCAAACAAAACAAACAAAAATGTGCATAATTGTACGGAGGCCTCCAAACCCATTTTATTTCCCCATTACACCAAGGAAATCATGAACGATGCTGCCACTGGAGTGGGGCTCTCTCCGCGGGCTCCTATGAATAATCGTTTATCCACATTCTATTAGAGAAAGGCAGCCATTAGGGCGTTTTTACCCTAACATTAAAGCATTCTTCGTGAATGGGTGTTTAAAATGGATTCTAATTCCACGGTCTTGAAGACCTGTTTAAATATTGTGAATTTTGCAGGTAAATGTAATTGATCCAGTAACAACCCTTTTTATTGAATAGAAATATTTAAATTGCTTTATACATTTTCTCACAAAAGAGTATACTGAATGCACTTTAACCATTTCCTTGACAGTTCAGCATTGTCATTACCAATGTCAACTATCCAACTGGCCTGAATCTACTGTGTGCTAAGGGTTCCAAGCCTTGGATTAGTAGAGTTTATTCTTTCTTTCTTGGAAACATTTTGTTAAAACTTGATTTTTATTACCTTTCTTTTTGATTGATGCCTACCTTGGGCAAGCTGTAATGGGCTGAAGAAGAGTGAGCACCACGGCAGTGTGCTGAGCCTTCTCCACCGGCAAATTTCATTGACTCCTACCAGCCGGGCACCAGCCTGACCGACTCACCCCTCCTAACAAGGAGCTGAGGTTTGCTGACCTCACGGCACTTGCCCAGGGTCACACAATTAGTAAGTGTTGGGAAAATATAGGAAAATTGTCAGGGCCCCTCAGATGTTCAGAATCTTGCCAAACATTTGATGTAAATATGCACGTGTGCCCTGGTGTTCTGGGTTATGGACTTAAGTATAAAGGACGAGTGGCTCTGATCCACAGTGCCTCCCGTCCCCAGGATGCCCCCCCAGGGGCGGTGCCCATGGGGAGGTCACTACTGCTGCTGGAGGCTGTTGCTGCTGCTGAGGACTGAGCTCGTGTCGTCTGCCAACAGCTCCCGGAAACTTTCCCAATTACCTAGCATGGACCTGCATGTGAGGGGTGTGGGGACCCAGCTTGGCGTGTGAGTGGTCTAGTGGCCCAGTCTGTACAATGGGTTTGAAGGGTCTGAGCCCTAGCTCTGACAATATAAATGGAAATTTAGTATAACTAAAATAATGAAACATTTTGGCTTTAGTTATGATTTGCCTTACTTTATCAGTAAGTGATCCTGGGACTTGAACCCAGTCTGGTTTGCTTTTCCAGTCTAGGTTTCCCCAGCGTTTTGTTGTTGTTGTTTTTAACTTACTAAGGTTAGTAAGAGGATGCAGTCGCTAGTGAGATATGGTCAGAAGGTTGCTGCGGGTCTGCAGTTGTCATGGGGACACCGTGTGTGGCTGGGCAGTGCTGAGTGTTGTCAGCCAAGTACATGGTGAGCGCAGGCCAGGACATGGTGTGCACCCCTCCACTAGCACGTCATTTTCAGTTCACTTTTTCCTTTTCCTTTGGCACCAAGAGTTTCTTCAGTGATACACCTCAACAAAGCCTGTGCTCCTTCCCCTCTGCCCCTCACCCAAAAGGCTCTCCCATGAGCAAGTCATGAGCTTCAGTGCACAGATTCCAGCCCATCCTCGCTGCTGAGAGGCAATTTTGTTTCCTTCCTTTTTGATACTCCATCTTTGTTCCAGATGGTGAAGTGGCTAGATAAGCAGCCTACAGATAAGTGAGGTCCACAATTCATCACACACCGATAATGCTGACATCTCACAGTCTCCATATAGAAATGAGTAACACACTTATTATTCTAAGGTCAAACTATTCTCTGTATTTTTCCTCTAAGCCTGGTTCCTTTATTTCTAAACTTTCCCAACAGAATTGTTAGTGATGTTATCAGAAATATTAATTACATCAAGCAGAGCCACCAGCTGCTGTAGATACAGAAGCCTTAATTGTAAACAGTTGGCCACACACTGATTGTTTTCCTGGCCTTCTTAGTAAAATAACAAATGGAGTATTATTAGGTAAATCACAGTGTGGCTCTCAAGAACAGGCAGAAAACCAGGGAGACTAGAGATAGTCATTTACTTCCTGCAAACATCACCTTTCAAGCTTATGCAGAACTCCCAAGGCCACTACCCAACATCAGGTGCTCCTTCAGATCTCCCTGCACTGCAAGCTCTACCCAAGCAGGTCTGCAATCAATTTTTGTTGAAGCAAGTTCAAACTAACCCCTTTGTATGTAAATAACATGCCTCCACTGAAATTCCATTAAGTCCTCTGTGTTGAGGACATTGACATGCAGTTTGGGTTAAAAATAGGCTGTACTAGGAAAAAAAAAAAAAAAGCTAGTAATCAAAATTACCGTAAAAAATGCAATAAAAAAATAAAAAATCTTTAAAGGGCAGAGCTGTAAATCTATCTAATCTGTCTTCTGGGCTGACTTGTAAGTTATCCACCAGCGGTATATTAAACAGTATAAGAGAGATTTAATGAGGATTTATTTTTTCCCACTTTTCTTTTGCAGAGTTAGGTCACTGCAGATTTTTGGGTAGACTTCTTTTTGGAGATGCATTAAAATCCTTTTATTGCTATAAATTCAGAGATTGTTATCAATAAGTTTGTAAAGATTTTTTTTTTTTTTTTTACTAAAATAAACACGTAACTAGAACAACTAGAGTCCTGGAAGAAAATTTAAGATGTAGTAATAAAAAAATTGAAATAAAATAGCAGGAATTGTGCATAAATATTTCTGAATTAATCTTTCAGTCATTCAAATTTTTTTTAGGGAGACATTATGTCTGCACAGTTTACCTGTAAGTCATAGTAACATGGCTGTTGTCTTGGGAAAATGACACAGCCCCATGGGATTGAGATACTACAAATTCACACACATGCATATAGCTGCACTTAAACCAAAATGGAACTAGACTGCACAATGGAAATTACATACAATGAGAAATCACAGTGTCAAAGTAAGTTGCCCCAAATATTCCACTGTAATAGTTCCACTGTGTTTTACCATACAGAAAACTAAAGTATCAAAGCATGACACATTTTAATTTTTTAAATCACCTAACTGCAGCACTGTCCAATGGAAATATTCTGTATCTATGCTGTCCAATGTGGTAGTTGTTGAACTGTGTCCACTAAAGAGATGTGTTGAAGTCCTAACCCCAGATGCCTGTGAATGTGACCTTACTTGGAATTAGGGTGTTTGCAGATGTATTAAGTTGAGGTCGTACTGGATTAGGGTGGGCTCTAAATCCAGCATAACCGGTGTCCTTATAAAATGAGGAGACGACACAGAAACCCACACAGAAGGAAGATGGCCATGTGAACAAGGAGGCAGAAATTGGAAGTTAAGCAGCTGCGAGCCAAGGAATGTGAAGGATCACCAGCGCCCTGCAGAAGCTAGGAAAAGGCAAGCAGGATTCTCTCTGGATGCTTTAGAGAGAGAGCATGACCCTGCAGACCACCTTGAATCCAGACTTCTCCCCTTCTGAACTGTGAGAGAATAAATTCCTGTTGTTTTAAGCCACCCATGTTGTGGCAATGTGTTATGGCAGCCCTAGGTAACTGGTAACGGTAGCCACGGGTCACATGTAGCTACTGAGCACTTGAGATGAGACTGAGGAACTAAATTTTAAATTTAAATTTAATTGAATAGACACATGTGGCTAATGCCTACCTTATTGGACAGGGCAGCTTTATCAGTTTGTGTGACTCCTACACCACAGTCTTATAAATCCAAACCCTTTATCAAATTGACTCTTTGAATCAAAACTGAGATTAAAGTATACTGTTACTAGGGAGCTTGAAGCAAGCATACACACTCTTGCTACATATATATGCATATGTACATATACACACAATCTTTGCTTTAAAAGTCAACTCATATCAGCAATAATTAACTTCCAAATTACAGTCTGGCCAACTCTCGATATTTTACAATATGCTGGACAAGTGTGTAGAACAGTCCACATAAAACTAAGCTAAAAGCCTTAAGCTCTGATACACAAGCCTAAAATGCTGGGGTTTTTTGTTTCATGATCAAAAAGCTCCACTAGTTGAGAGATGCTATTCAGATTCACTGAATACTGAATTAACAAAGTGTGATGAATTGGACTTCATGAAGTATTCATGAGTTTTCATTTAACACTAATTAAATTTTTAAAAGGCCTATGTTAAATGATTTTAAGACGCTGTTGCAGACTGACAAGCATGAAAAATTAAGGTTCAGAGGAAATCCAAACCAAAATCACACAGTTGAATTATACAAGTTAGGAGTACAACATTTATGTCTTTTTGTTATAATGGTTCTAACCTGCAACATTAAATAAATAAATTTTTTAAAAGCCACTTTTTCTCATACTGCATTTAATCAAACTTTCATGATCAAAGAAACAAAAATATTTGTGCTAGTCACTAATAGTCTGCTTTATGAATGCCATACAAGTGAAGGATGCCTCCCTAAGGTGATTAAAACACTTATTTCTGAGTGCCATCACAGGTGCCATGTAACAGTCAGACGTGCTATACTAGTTTTTTTTTAAAAACTATTTTTGCTTGAAATTGCTTCTTATCACAGATCAATGTGATGAGGAAACGAAGCCACATATATATCTGCAAGCTATTTAGAAGCTCTAAAAGAATAAACATTTGGGAAACAAAATATATTCAGCAACTTTAATTCTTGGTCTAACCGAAATAGTTAATGGGACATTATTTTCTGGAAAGAACTGGACTGAAAAGACCAAGTGACAACCAACTGGATATAAAAAGTCAACTGTACTTAGATTAAGTCACAAAATAAACAGCCAATATATTTTAAAAAGTAAAAAACTTAGCTAAATTAATAACAGTGATATGGTTACCAATCCATTCCAGTAAACCCATTTCTAAGACCTCTGTTCTATAATCAGTAAATCAGCTTAATTTGTTTTAAATACCTTAAGCTTTTAAATAAGACATTTCTAATTGGAAATTTCAGAGGTATGCAGATTGTAAAAACAGTAGTGTAGGTCTCCCAGAAAATATCTAGTGGAAGGGACAATAAGAGGAGAAGCACTAAGGTTTAAAAGCTACAAATTTCCTGAAACTTCAGATAAGGAGAAAATTCCTACTGTCCAGTGAAAAGCAAAAGGAACTGGGAAACGAGGGATAAGAAAAATGTTACCAAGTGTCTTAGTCCATCTGGGCTGCTACAACAGAAGACCATAGACGAGGTGGCTTAAAAACAACAGAAATTTATTTCTTACAGTTCTGGAGTCTGGGAAGTACAAAATGGGGGCACCGGCAGATTTGGCGTATGGGGAGGGCCTGCTTCCTGTCTTATAGATGTCACCTTCCAGCTGTGTCCGCACCTGATGGAAGCAGTAAGGAACCTCTCCAAGGCCTTTTTTATAAGGGACCTAATCATCTCCCAAAGGCCCCATCTAATACCATCACAATGGGAATAAAGATTTCAACATATGAATGGGGGGGTGGGAGGGAGACACATTCAGTCTTGCAAAGTACTGCTGCAAAGAACTATTAAGGAACTATTAATGCTGGTCAATTATAACTCCCACTACCAATAAGGAGAGGCCAAAGTCTTAAACCCTCTTTCCCAAAAGATAATAGACATAGTAGAATATTATGCAGGCATTAGAATGATTATATTCTTCATTTATTTTCATGTTCACAATATATTAAGATGTTCACAATAGATGAAAAAAATTACAAAACGTACATGTTACGATTCTGTGTGCCTTTAAAAATGAGACATATATGTATGTAGAAAAAGTCTGAGAGGATAACACGCCAAAATGTGAACAGTAGTCAGTAGTAGTAGAGATGAGATTAAAAGTGACTTTTTTAATTTATTTTTTTAAAGTAAAATGTTTATTTTTAAGTGTGTTGTATCAACACCTCCAGAAGACTAAACATCTGTCAGAAGATTTTTTTTGGTATTCTTTTCTATATTGTCTAAGTGTTTTCTGATGAACACTGTCCATTTCGAATAAGAAAAACAACAAAGCTATTTCCATTCAGGAAAAATATGTCAGTGGGAATTATAACTAATATTTAAATCACTTGGAAATAGGATTCATTTTATCACGAATCTACCAGAATCCTCGTTACTGTAAGAAGACAAAACACTAGTAAATGTAGTCCACAAATATACTGTGGACTATTGTGAACAATTTTTTTTTCCTCCTTTGGTGGCTGACACTGGTAAAGGTATTGAACCCTGGACCTTGGTTTTATCAGCATCACACTCTAACCAACTGAGCTAACCAGCCAGCCCTATTATAAACAATTAAAGCACATTTTGCTTTATAAGATATTTTAGAAAATTTCCCTGTAAACTAAATTTTATAAGAGAAAATATATTTCAGTTTGCTATGTAAGTCCAATTTTGAATCCCTTTGGATAAAGAAAAAAGTCTATTCCTTAACATATCTTGTGAAAATCCAGACTTTTTGTTTAAAATGACATTTATTTTACTCTATTAATTTGTGAGAAAGGAATCCACCACATACTTTGGTTCAGGTAACCAAATGGTCTGGAACTCCAATTACTGAAAATTAAATTTTATGATTCATATAGCCAATATTTCTGTTTTCTACATATTCACTGCAGGTGAAATGTATTCAAGAATTTAAAAGATGAAAACATACGTCTTTTAAGTAATGACCAGCAAGAGCCAATGCAGATAGAAACAGCTTTATTTTTTCCACTCAAGCTTTATCAAATGGATTGTTCAAAAAGCATATACAAGAGCAAAAAATATAACATGCAATAAAATTTGTTTTGCCTTACAGTCACAGGTTTTCTTTTAGAAAAGAATACACACTTGGATAACTTCTAATTCAAACATTCCCCAACTGTTTTCATTTCATCTCTTTTTCTTTTTTTTTTAGGTTAACAATAATAGATAAATTTTAGTTAACTATTCGTCATATTCTTTCTCATCGTTACTCATATTGAAATAATACAGTGCCTATAAAATCAAACCTGTTCAGAAATCCGAAAAGTTTCTTTTACAGAATAATTCCAATAATGTTAACTCATATTTGCAAAGTGGATGGAAAAATAGGATAAGCTATTTGAAAGCAAATATAAACAGTAATAATTTCTTATCTAAATAATTTCAATCAAATTAATAATATATTCGTCTGGTAATAGCCTCTATCTTTTATAATATAAAAAAGTACTTCAGATTACATTAAAAAAATAATATAATGAAAATCTCACAGAACTGAAATAATTTAAATATAGTAGCATGGGGAATCAAAATTATATCTGCTCCCAAGACAGGAAGGTAAATGTGAATTCACTTGAAATTAGAAGGGGACTACGACACTTAGATTGCAATGCAGAGCTTCCCACCTAGAAAAGATAAACTGTCTTTGTTTTTTTTTTTTTTCCTTTTTGTCTTTTTTCGTGACCGGCAACGGGATCACAACCCTCGGTGTCGCGCCCGCACCGCGCTCAGTGAGCGGACCGGTCTCTATATGGGATCCGAACCCTCGGCGGGAGCGCTGCTGCGCTCCCAAGCACAGCACTCTACCGAGCGCGCCACCGGGCCGGCCCAAGATAAACTGTCTTTGAAAGGTTGCTTATCAACTAACAAAGTAACCCTCCTTGACTATCAATATCCACTCAGCTAGAGCTCAGAAGAACAAAGGAGACCTCTGAAGACACTGTGAATACCTGGATCAATACACTATCTATTCTCAAAAAAACAGACGCATGAATATAGCAACCCAGGAGAAGAGTCTTGGTGCCCAAGTCACTCTGAAGTCTCAGTGGAGACAACCTAGAATGCCACCCTCAGGGACAGCACCACAGTTGACAGATAGGGAAAACTAATCATTTTCCTCTGAAGGAACCCAAAACTGAATTCTGAAGAATTCAGAGTTGTGGTAAGATGTTCGAATTCAAGTTTTCTCTTCATTTGATAGTCAAGAGTTGTGATCTTTATGAATACCATTCTAACTGCTAATCACAACTATGAAAGCAGAATGTAACGCAGCTGATGACAGCAACGTGGACATCCAAATACAAAGGGCACCAAGAACTGGCTCTACCCTACTTATTTTAATAATTCCCATTGCTTATCACACTTTCTGAAATCTTATTTTGAAATCTCTCCCAAATTTCAGATATGTCCATAACTTACTGTTGAGGAAACAAAATAGTATGCAGAACATAATTATATTAAAATATATATATATACACACACACAGCAGTTCCTGTTTTCTTTCTCTGGGTATGGTAGGATTTCAGATTATTTTTACATTCTTATTTGTACTTTTCTTAATGTTTTAATTGCTTACAGTGAATATCATTTTTGTAACCATAAATATAATAAAATGAAGCTATCTTCATTTTAGAGGGAAAAAGAAAAAAATATTCTATAGATTCTGGAGGCAGTTTCAATAAGATTCTTTCAAATGCTCTCGGGAGATTATTTTGAAGGTCAAAATTCCAGAAGAATGTAAAATCCTTGTGACCAGAGAAAGTAGCTTTGCCCCCCGTTCTATCCCTGGTTAGACAAGTACCTGGCACACAGCAGGTGTGACACACACACACAGAGTGAATAACTACAGTTTTCTTGGATGTTAAATTTGTAAATATTTGGTTTTTAAAATCAATGTTTTATCATCCTTTTATTCTAGCTAGCTGAAGGTTATTTTCTAATATTTTACCAAAATTCAGTGCACTTTGGAGAAAAGTTTAAAATCTGTAGTGGGATTCAAACTACTAAGTTTTATAATATGGCTTTTAAAAAGATCAATCAAGAAAACGGAAAAATGGGCAAAACAGGGACCAAAAAGGGCTCGGTGGCCAAGCAACTGTCAGCAGCAGACTGAGAAAAAGAGCACGAGAAAATAGTAGTCCTCTGCTCTGCATCCCGTTTCCAACGCCACTAGGCTGTAACTAAGAACGGGCACTTCTGGTTCTCCTCCTCATACCTACCTTGCACAGTGCCTGCCACCTTGACTGCAGACATCTGCTGAAAGGGCAAAGGGCCCCACATCAGAAGTGAGAGGGAAAGTAAGGGCTAGCCTCAGCTCCCAATCGGGAAGGGCAGTAGCTACTCTCCAACTCTCAAATCAAAGGGCAAGAAATGGATTGTTCCAACTCTGCCCTGGAACACAGAGGTCAGAATGATCCCTGCTTAAATGTGACTTGTGGCACAGCTATGAAAGTAGTCAGATATTAACTGTTTTCATCAATAACAAAAGCCAAGTGTCCTGAGTTCTAAGGAGTGAAAAATCAGTGCCCATTTCCTTTGGATGAAGCTTAGATCAAGGCAGGAGCCAACATTTTTCTTTAAAAAACTCCATTACTTATATTTTTAGGAATACAGCAAACAATATAATATATAACTTGGGTAACTGTATATTTTGTTGTCCAAACTGAAGTACTTTTGAGAGTAAAAGGGAGCACTAGTAACAATTATTCTAAGAGAAAAAATTATGCCAAGACAACAGACGTGAACAAGACTATCTGGACAAACAGACACCTGATGCTAACACAAGACTCTTTTCATGTTCTCTACTAAACTACATCACATAATGTTGGCAGTAATTTAATATTGAACATTGAGTAACAGCACAGTTTTGTTCTCTTTAGAAGACATTTTCTAAGTGATGAAACAGACTTTCAACCTCCTCCTCCATACTTCAGGCTTGTGAGCATAAACTAATGTGTTAAATGGGTCTGAGAAAACAGTTTTAATTTCTCTAACAGAACAAAAAAAAGCACAACTGTGATTAGATTACTTAGGTTCACTTCTTAATTTTACTCTCCAAGATATTAACAACAGATGTTTAGCATATTTTGCTCCAGAAACAAACCTCCAAAATGATACAGTCCAATTATGGAGCTAGGTCATAACATATTTTAAAATCTTTATATTAACCATGAGATTCTCACAAATACATTGCCACAAAATGTTTCAGAAAAGCCATAGCTGGTCAAAATAGAAAGTCTGCTTTGCGATGGTCAGAGTATTTCCGCACAGGTACCGCACAGGCCCCGCGGCACACGTCGCCTGCACAGCACGGCACAGCACAGGCATGCCCAGGTGGAGGGGCTGCACTGGCTTCAGCTTCTGAACAGCAGCATCCTCTCGGAACACGCCTGGCCCACCAGGCCTGCGTACTGCAGCACGGTGGCCTCCTCGCTCGGGTCTCTCTGGTGCTTCTTATAAACACCATAAGGCATGATGGCTTTCTTGTGAAACACCTGCAATCGGTCAGGTTCCTTACTGCGACCTTCGTCCACTTCAACAACAAAAAACACCGATAAAAAAGTCACATATCAAACTACTTTTCATTTCCTAATTTCAAAATACTCAACTTGAAATATAAAAATTATGTATTGAGAAGCCCTTTTTGATCACTATGTTCAAATGAGGGTGTGCAGCATTAAGACTAACTCGAGGATGTCGAAAAATAAGTAACAATGCCTTACTGAAAGGTAATAAACACCCTCCAGTAAGACAGCTAAAACATCAAGTAGAGACAGAGTTGTACGCAATTAAAAAATTGGTCCCCTACACCTTTATTATTTTCTTATACACGATAAAGTTTACAACTCTACAGCATCTTTCCTGAGTCTGATTTAAACGTATTTTGCCTCTCCCCATGCCAACATACTGTCTGAAGTTTTCCCTGCAGTGAAGCTTTTGGCTGACCCAGCAGTTCTGACTGACTAGGTCTGAGCAAGATGTACTCATGTTCTTCGGGAGGAGGGTGACTTTTACAGTTTTCATGGAAGACATGACAGAGACTGCTGGATGCTGCGACTATTGGTCCTCCTCTCTTTCATATAAAAGAACCCCTGGTTTTTATCGAGGCACACAAGTCACCCAGAAAAAAGTTTCTTTCCTAGCCTTCCTTGCAGCTTGGCATGGCCTGGTGACCAAGTTCTGACCAATGGGATACAAGTGGGAGTGTTCAGTGAGAGTTTCGAGGAATCTTCTCAAAAGGATGGCTGACGTATGCTTTTTGCCTCCTTCATTTTTCAAACTTTCCTTCCTTCTGCTGCCTGGAACACAGATGTCATGGCAGGAGCCCTAACCTTGAGGTTAAGAGCTTACCCTTGGTTCAGCAAAAAACAAAAGCTGGTAGGAACCTGGGTAACTGAGGACTTCATGGAACAAAACTGTCATACCAGCCCTAGGCTGCCTATGTCTAGATATTTACATTAAAAAAAAACAAAAAACCAACCATTTTGTTTAAGCCAATAGTACAGGGATATTTCAAAAAGTTCATGGAAAAATAGAATTAAAACATAATATGGATCTTTCCATGAACTTTTTGAAGTATCTTCGTATTTGTGCTTAGGTTCCACTCAGACTAATTTTTAAATCAGGATCTCTGAGGCAGGGATCCAGGCTTTGGCATTTTCCAAAAGCTCCTCGGATGATTCCAATATGCAGCTGGGCTTGAGAACCAGAGCTGAAAGATGATTCTTAGAAGTGGACTTGCTGAGTCAATCATAAAAAACATTGTACATTTCAGTAGATACTGTAACACTATTCTCTGTATTAGTTAGGATTAGGAACAACTATACATAATAGAAGTAATAGAAACTAATAATAATAGACACTTAAAATATGAGCGTACTTCAAAAAGTTCATGGAAAAACAGAACTAAAAGATAATATGAATCTTCCCATAAAGTTTTTGAAGCTCCCTCATATATTTATCTCCTGTTTCCATTTCATTAGGAATCAAATGCTATGAGAATAAAGATGTTGACTGTTTTCCCACTAATATTTCCCTAGTACCTATACCTGGCATACAGTAGGAGCTCCATAAATATTTGCTGAACAAATGAGGGAATCTATCTCTGCAGGTAGGATTACAGAAGACTTTCACACTGTGGGATACACATATATGCGTGCACACACACACACACACACACACGGTCATTTTTGGATTTTCTACAATAAGAGTGGCTTTTATAATTTAAAAAATGTTTGTTTTTAAGGTTGATTTAGGCATTTATTTTCTAAATGTGGATCTTCTAAAAATGAAAAGTGGGAATGCCAGCTTCCTTTTCTATAAAGAGGAGTGTTTAAGGAGGTTTCTCAGAGTCTTCCAGCTATGAACTTCTATAACTAGTTCTCAAAGCCAATGATCAACTTTTCACAGTAGATTCACTATAAATTTAATTAAACATTTTATTGGATGTTTAATTAAACATACAAAGCTCTATTCTTTGAATACTTAAGTTAGATTACATTGTGTATTATTTTGTAATTGAAGCAACAAATACTAAAAGTTTATTCTTCCTCAGGAGATGTTGTTTTTTTCTACTGTATATTAATTAATCAGGATAAATCGGCCAAGATCAGTGTCAGAAGAGACAGAAGTAACACTATTTCTCTGATATCTAAAAGAGAAAGACAGATCTCATCGTATGGACTCATGTCAGAGGTTAGCTGATCTCAGTTATTTTAGGAAAAAGTGAGTTGAGCGTCCTGAAATGGACTACCATTCTGCAGTCCCATCAACTTAATCTTAATTTGCACATTCTCCTAGGAATAATCTAATTTATTCAACCAAGAAAGGCTTAATATTAACATATAAACAAATGAATAAATTTGCTTCCCTTTAAAAAGTAGTACTAGGGCTGAGCCCGTGGCGCACTCGGGAGAGTGTGGCGCTGGGAGCGCAGCAGCGCTCTCGCCACGGGTTCGGATCCTGTATAGGGATGACCGGTGCGCTCACAGTGCTCTCTGGCTGAGCACGGTGTGGCCAGTCTCAAAAAGGACAAAAAAAAAAGTAGTACTAAAGCTTATCTTTTCCCACCAAAAAACTTAAATTGCAACCCAAATTTGGAATGTAAACTTTGATATATTAGAATTCTGCCTACCCAAAGAAACCAATCTAAAACTGCAAGTTCTTAAGAAAAAGGGAACACAGATCAACAAGACATAGTTTAAGAAAAATAAAGGACTATAAATTTTTTATAAAACTTTGTATTTCAATAAATTGAAGTAACTTAATTTGTCTAGGAATTAGTTATGAATAAATTCATGAATATTTGATAATAATCACATTAATTTTTTATTTTACATCTTTTTCAATCATAAAAGTAATGCTTGTTGTAAAAATGAAATAACAGAAATAAACAAAGCAGAGAATGATGTCAGCCCCTTACATAATCCTTGCTCCTTATATTTTCCTCGTTTCACCAAACCCCCATCCACGTTAGCAGTGCTTTAACAATTTCATAAGATGCATTTAAATATTCAAATACAGAATTTTGGATCACATTCTAGCCATACCTTAAATTAAGGCAGAAAATCAAATCAAACCACTTCTTCAGAGGGTATAATATATTAACTTCAGAAATCACTGATCATTATTATTATAGACAAAATACACTGCTATTTTCTGGGCTTAACAGTCTGTTGCAGTTTTACGATCATTTAGTCACATTCTCAGTGAAGGCAGATTCTCATTCTTACCACATTCTATATAATTAATATTAAAACCAATTTAAAACCTAAACAAAAATATCTTACCGGATTACTTAAAATATTGAAAACAAATTATGATTTATTTACT
Source organism: Galeopterus variegatus (assembly GCF_000696425.1). Classification (NCBI taxonomy): domain Eukaryota; kingdom Metazoa; phylum Chordata; class Mammalia; order Dermoptera; family Cynocephalidae; genus Galeopterus; species Galeopterus variegatus. The sequence goes on along the minus strand of NW_007733317.1, from coordinate 16,091 downwards.
AAAGGAAAAAAATGCATCCCCAATCCTCACGAAACCCTTTTACAATCATTTTGTCTTGCTTGCCTGATAAATGCTTACAGACAAAAATCTACATAGCTAAATCCACACAGCACAACAGGCCTCTTCTTGCCGGGACCTTGAAGATAACAGAAAGATAAGCCATTTTGAGATTAAAGACCATCTGCTATCATCGAAGGAAAACTGCCAGCTTATTGAGATGTCTTAGAAATATGTTCCAACATGAACATCTTCCATTTTTCCTTTCTCTAAACGTATCACAATTTACCTTCATAAAATGAACCACAAAGGCAATCCTGCAAACTCCTTTCTGAGATGAGCATTTGATCATTAGTGATACAAATATGCTGTCAACTTTATGATATTTTAATCTTCAAGAACACTGGTGGGCAACAACTGCTTGATTTTCCCCCTATCTTTCTATTCACAGGAGATGACCGTGCATTGCAGGTGCTTTTCAAAGGAAACAAATGTAAAGATCAAAGCTTTACTTCTCCTTTTTATAGGGACTTAACAAATTTGTAATTCTTAAAGAAACTATAACCTCTAGGCTTTCCAAAAAATGATGTAACGGTCTATTTTTCTTAACATCATTACTTATTACTGTAGCATTATTACATAAATATGAAAACAAGTTATGTACTTTATAGTTTCTCATGAAGAATTTGTATAAATGGCAGATGGCTAAATACAGTTGGGCAAAACTGATATAACAGAAGAATTTGAAATTCTGCACAAATGTATGATACAGGGAGAAATAATCAACAAAACCTCAACTCTGGAAATTCAGAGTCAAGTATGATTTAGAACATTTTAAAGCGACAGGAGATACTTACAAACGTTTTAATCATTTTAGGGGAGGGGATGGGAAAGGTGAGGAGAGTGTGTGAAAGGAAACTTTTTTGTACTGGATAGAAAGGAGCCAGGCAAGAGAATGCATAGTAGTTTTGATACAAATGGCTAAGCTCAACCAACTCATTCAAGTCCGTCTGGTGGGAGGATCAGAAATTACTTTGGGACTCTTATCATGAAGAATTACACATTTTCATATTCTATAAGAAATACTGTTGCTAGTAATTTCACTCAAAGTATTCTTTGGTAAAAACAAAAACTAGGACAAACTTAAACTTATTTGTAAAATGTCATCTAATAACAGCTTTTTCTGTGTATAATTCACATACCATACACTTAAATTATATGAATCAGCTCTCTCTCTCTGCTTCCACCATCTTGCAATGTGAGACCCCTGAGTCACTGTGGCCACCACCTGATGTGTTCCTTGGACTTTGGATTTCCCAGCCTCAGAAACTGGAAGAGGGATCAAGATGGCATGCAAAAACTCATACTAACTTTAACTCCCACCTCAGTACACTGCTGATAAGACTTGTAAATACTGGCTATCTAAGTAAAATACTAATAAAAACTCTCTTCTGATGATGAATAAGCACTCTCAAATTTCTGCTCGATGTGTTTTGACCCCTAAATACTCTACCTTAAATACTTCCTATTTCACCATAAATTTTTAATAAAGGCTACCTTTAAAAATTGACAGAACAATATAAAGAAAGAAATGTAAATTAAAACAAGCGCCGGCCCGGTGGCGCACTGGAGAGTGCGCCGCTTGGGAGTGCAGTGGCGCTCCCGCCAAG
>NW_007733317.1:12135-13508 GCF_000696425.1 Galeopterus variegatus | reverse complement strand
AAAAAAAAGACAAAAAGGAAAAAAAATAAAAAATAAAACAAGCAAAGCATCCCATTACGGAATTCCTCAATGACAAAGGGGAAGTGGGTTTGCACTACTGCTGCTGTGTGGTGGGGCTGAGCCAAAGAGGCAGTCCCCGTGAGTTCAGGCTGGCAGGATTGGGCCATTTCTGGCCTGTATGCACAAGAGACTAGTTACATACAAGGGAACTGAGCAAAGTCATGGTTTTTATACTTTGATATAAACCTACAGATGTGTGTATGTGTGTGTGTGTTTGTGTGTACGTGTACGCACATGTATTTCCTAGATCTGTCTGCAGAAAGGGCTTGGAAGCAATGAAAACCCAGTAGCAATGAGCACACTTACTGCCTACATCTTGTTTTCCAAGCAGTACTCTCCACGAAAAGCACTAGGGCTTCTTGGAGAAGTGCCTACTTGCAGAGCTCAGTCAGGGAATGTATAAGATGAGTGTGCAATATTTTGCGCCAGGAAGTAAAGAAGTGCTCAAAGAATGATGGAGACATGTCAAAAGAATACAGGAGTCTCCTTGAAATGGCCCCAATTGGCCAAATCTGAGATAATTTGAGCATTCAAAATAACAAAGTAATGGTATTTATAACACATTGAATAAAATAGGATTTCATGAGTCCACACCACTATAAACAGACAGACAGGGAGAAGGGACTGCTCTTCCTTACAGTAGAATGCCAACTAATATAAGTAGAAGTAATGACAGAATTAGAAAATCATCATTTGGCAGCCATCTCAAAAAGAAACGATTGAGGCAAGAATCATCAATGGATGTAAAAACTAGTCTATGTAAGTTTGATACAACAGGATATTTATATTGTTAAGCTATTTTCCTACAAAATATTTATTAATTAATTACTAACACATACAAAACACTTATTAATTTTACAAGGGAGACACCTGGCACATATCACTTGACCAAGCAGTAAAAATTCACACCACTAGCAAGCAGTAAGACAAGTTGACGTTGTGTGTCTCCTGATATGATGCAATAAAAACACAGCATCACTGCTAGGGTATTCTTGCTAAAACTATATAACCTGAATCTCATTATGAAGAAACATCTGATGAATACAAATTAAGGGATACTCTACAAAGTAACTAGACTGTATTCTTCAAAAGTGTCAAGATAATGAAAGACAAGGATATATCACAGTACTATTCCAGATAAAAGGAGACTAAAGAGACGTTTCAATAAACGCAACATGCGATCCTGACATGAACCCTCGATCTGAAAGAGAGAACAAAGAAAGTAAGCTTGTGTGTGTGTGCATGCAGTTTCGTGTTATAAAGGATATTACTGGGAAAATCTGTGACATCTGAATAGAGCCTACGGATTAAAC
>NW_007733317.1:0-10700 GCF_000696425.1 Galeopterus variegatus | reverse complement strand
GGCCATTCCTATATAGGATCCGAACCCACGGCGGGAGCATCGCTTCGCTCCCAGGGCCACACTCTCCCGAGTGCGCCACGGGCTCGGCCCTCATTTTTCTTATAATAGTATTGGTTTTGCTATGGAGATTGGATCTAGTGGTAGAAATAGTATAATCCCATGTGCTGGAAAGTTTAGGATGCTCTAATCTCTGAAGAGGATACCCTCTCTCCACCTCTACCTTCCCAACCCCTCCTTTCTTTACAGTCCCAATTCAAAAATCCATACTCACCCCCATTCCTGGCCTCAGCCAAATCGTTATATAATCCCTGTATATTACAATATCTTCTGTTATCAAATTTTCTACTAGCTCCTTTTCACTGACTTTTCCAAAAGCTGGAGACTGTGCCATTTGGCACAAATAGACAAAATTCTATGTGACCTCCTACTTACCCTCTAGTTACCTTACTCTATTTTCCTTCTTTCTTTACACAGTATTTATTTAATGGTCACTTCCTCACCTCCCACACACTCCACAATCTACTTCAATGTGTATCTTGGCCCAGTCACCTCCACTCTGTTCACTTTGACCTTATCAAAGGGTCCCCTTGTTCTTGAACACAATGGATACTCTTCATTCTTCATCACCCTCAGCAAAGTGTAAATACAGAGGACACTTCCTGCTCTTTGAAATCCACTTCGCCTTCAGCTTTCCTGACCCCACTTATCCTGGTTTTCCTCTCACCTCCAGACAGTCCTTTTCCATTCATGGACTTCTCCCTGTTTTACCTGACCACTACATACTGGTGTTGCAGTGTTCTGTTCCAGGTCGTCCTCTCTTACTGCTCTACACTTTCTCCCTAGGAAATTTCACCCACGCCCATGGATTCAATTACCATCTTTAAGTCTGATCTCCAAATCCTCAGGTCCAGCCTAAAGTTTTCTCCTAAGCCTCAGGAGGCTTGATAAATACTATATGAAGCTGAGGATAGGACACTATAGTGTACAATTTGCCTTGTGGAGGCAAATTCACATTGTCTTGGTCAGAGCAATCCTACTTTTAGAAATCTGTCCTATAGAAATATTAGTTAGGTGTGCAAAAGGATGTATATTTAAAAGTATGTTGTAGCACTGTTTGTAATAGCAAAAAAATTGAAAAAAATTTCCAACTGGGGAGTGGGGAGGGAGGGGAGACTTACTATGGAAGCGATCTAAATGTCCTTCAACAGGTGAGCAAACAACCTATAGTACATTCATACAATGGAATATTATGTAGTGATGAAAAAAATGTATTATCAAGCCATAAGAAGACATGAAGACATGGAGGAAACTTAAATGCATATTGCTAAGAAAAAGAAGCCAATCTGAAAAGGCTACATACTGTTTGTTTCCAACTATATGACATTCTGGAAAAGGCAAAACTAAATAGACAGTAAAAAGATCAATGGTTGCCAGGGGATGACGGGGATAAGGGAGGGATGAATAGGTAGGTCACAGGACATTTTTAGGCCAGTGAAACTACTCTGTATGACACATATCATACATGACATTATACATTTGCTAAAACCCATAGAATGTACAACACAAAGAATGTACCCTAATGTAAACTACGCATTTCAGTTAATAATAATGATTAATATTGGCTAATCAATGATAACAAATGTACATGACCAATGCAAGATGTTAATGTCAGAGGCTGGAGGTGGGGTGTTGGCATATGAGAACTCTGTACTTTCTGCTCAATTTTTCAGTAAACCTAAAACTGCTCAAAAAAATAAAGCCTATTAATAAAAGGAAAAAGAAAAAAAGAATGAGAAAAATGTAAACTATTAACAACAGGGGACACTGGGTATGGGGTGTATGAGGATGCTCTACACTGCCTTTGTAATTTTTCTGTAAATCTACAACTATTCTAAAGTATAGTTTTTTTTTTTTTAAATGAGGAAGTTTTTAATATAATAATTGGGAATGATTTTCAAGATTTCTTAATTTTAATATAAAAAAAAGCCACAGAATATTCTAGTACAATTTAATTTACATAATGACATAAAATATGTTTAAATAAATGATATATTTAAAAGTTGAAAAAAAGACACACAAGATAAAGGTCCAAAAGCCTCCCTACCAAACTTGAACAGTGCTTACCTCTGCAGAGCAGGGGGGGTGGATGCACGTGCTCTTTTCATGTCACTGGAACGCATTTTAGGATTGTCACTTTCCGTATCAGATTTTTAACAATAATAAGCATATAATCAGTCATGTGTTGTTTCTAGTAATACTTTTTTTTAAATAAAAAGAAGCTGTCTAGAGAGTAAAAGTGTTGGAGAATAAATACAAAGCTTCCTGCACAAGGTGGGTGCTAAAGATAGCAGCAGCTATTATTACTGTTAATCTCAAAGTACTACTGTTTTTAGAACAATCAGGAATTCCCACTTTTGCCCATGAGTCTTTATTTAAAGACACCATTCACTTTTGTAGCTATTATTACTGTTAATCTCAAAGTACTACTGTTTTTAGAACAATCAGGAATTCCCACTTCTGCCCATGAGTCTTTATTTAAAGACACCATTCACTTTTGCGCTGCCTTTACCATTTGCTGCTGTAGGCCAGGGCTGGGTAGAAAGGATGGGGCGGTCTCTGTCAGGGCACTGCCTACTGTGTTCTCTCAGGCTCACTTTCTGCTGGAAACATACTGAAGTCCCTGGGGCAGTGCCGGCTTGAACCTGCCTCACCTCTAGGGGCTCATCTATCCTTCAGTACAAATGAATAGCCTAGGAGGTAGCTGAAAAAAAGCTCTGCCAGATTCTCGAAGAAAATACATATTAAATATAATAAGCTAAATTCTAGTGCAACAATTCTCAACCTTGGTTGTACAGAACAATCCCTGAGAAGACCTAAAAAATGCTACTGCTCAGGATATATTGTAGAACCATCAGAATACCTGGGAGTGGGACCTATAGATACCGATGTGCACAAAACCCTCAGCATGTACTCAGATAGACACAAAACCTTAAATAGTGTATCAGCACATGAATCTAAGGGTACATTAACATTTTATTGCCACTTGGCTTTAAAAATAATACTCCAAGACAGAATTATTAAAATACCAAGAATGTGGCAGAAAACTCCCATACTGCCACATACATATGGCCATTTTTCATTTCTGCCTCCACCAAGGCTTCAGAATAGGGAATGTGACACTCAGGTGTACTTTAAAACAGTGCAAATAAGAACACACAAAATAACCTCGGTTGCCATTTTATATGTGGGCACAGTAACATTTTGGTTCACTATTTTTGTATTAGAAGTTAGCAGACTTCCATTTAATTTTATTTATAATTTGATAAAGTGAATCTGTGAAGACTAAAAAACCAACAGATTAAAAATAGTTCAGAGAGATAGAAAGAAGGAAGGAGACAGATATTGATAGCCCCTTAAACATCAACTGCAAAACATCAAAACCTCAGGAGTAAGGGACTGTCATGGTGGTATCATATATTATAACTAGTTCAGAGAGATAGAAAGAAGGAAGGAGACAGATATTGATAGCCCCTTAAACATCAACTGAAAAACATCAAAACCTCAGGAGTAAGGGACTGTCATGGTGGTATCATATATTATAACTGTGATTTGTTATTATCACAGCTTTACTCTTTTAAAACGTGGTTTTCTTTTCTGAATTTTTAAACCTAAAACTGGCTGCTATAATCCCTCTGAAAGCTAATATAGTAAGTAATATTAGTATGATACAAATAAGTCTTTAATAAAACTTGGATCGGATTTTATAAGGTTAGATTTTCACCAAGCAGTAAATTAACTTTAGAATTTCTCAGTTACTTGTCACATATTAACTACCCGTAATATGTGTAATATATACATCACGGTATAGTCAGAAATACACAGCTAAAATAAAAGTGACAGTTTATACATTCCTAACTAGTAAAAATTAGTTCTTTAGATTTTTAAAACTAAGAAACCATAAGACAGGAAAGCTTCTTCCAGAAAGATGAAGCAGACCCACTTTTCCCTATTCTCCCCACTAAGAACAACTGAAAACCCTGCACATTGTATATAAAGCAAACCTAAGAAGACTCTGAAAGGTGAGAGAAGCAGGCAGCCCAATTAGGGACTCTAAGACCTGAGGAGTGACACACTGGTAAACTCCCCAGGTTTTCTTTTTGCTTTGTATATTCCAGATGAGATACTAGAGCAACTGGCAAACCTAAAAAGCCAACACACGCAGACCCAAGAAAAGTACCAAGAAAGGCTGGCTTCCTCTAGCCAAAGTATCAGGAAAAGGATAGACAGCCTAGCAAAAAAGAGAACTTTTAGACAATAATCTCAAAAAATACAAACTGCCATAACTCACCCAATATGCATGCAAGAGATAATGTAAATAGTCCAAAATAACTAGTGAGGAGACTAAAATTGTAATTAAAAATCTTCAGAGAAAGAAATCCCCAAGCCCAGATAGTTTCAATGGAGAATTCTAACAAACATTTAAAGAATTAACACCAATGCCACATAATCCAAAATAAAAGAGAAAGGAATCCAAACCAGACAAAGACAGTACAAAACTAAAAACCAGTAACTTATGAATACAGATGAAAAAAATCTTTAACAAAATAATAGCAAGCAGAATTCAGCATTACATAAAAACAATTATACATCATGACCAAGTAGGGTTTATTCCAAGAATGCACAACTAATTCAGCATTTAAAAACCAATTAATGTTATCAACCATATTAACAGTTTTGAAGAAGAATCACACAACCACATCAACTGATGCAGAAAATACACCTGATAAAATCCAATAACTTTTCATGATAAAAACTCTCAGAATATGAATGGAGGGGAACTCCCTCAACTTGATAAAGAACACCTACAAAAGCCCTACAGCTAACATCACAATGGTATGAGAATGAGTGCTTCCCGCCCCCCTACTCCCAGATCAGAAAAAAGGCAGGAATGTCTCCTTCTCACCACTTTTATATAAAAAAAATAGTGCTAAAAGTTACAGCCAGTGCAATAGGGCAAGAAAAGGAACTAAATAGCGTATAGACTGGAAAGGAAGAAATAAAACTGTTCCTATTTTCAGATGACATGATATTCTACATAGAAAATCTCAAGGACTCTACAAAACAAACACTCTGAGAGCTAGTAGTGAATCTGGCAAAATCAAAGGGTAAATGATACAGCATACAAAAATGAGCTATACTGCAAATCACATATCTGATAAAGAATTATATCCAGAATATACATGGGTACTTCAAAAAGTTCCTGAAAAAATAGAATTAAAAGATAATACAAATCATTCCATGAACTTTGTGAAGTACTTTCATAGAACCATGCCTGATACAAATGTAGACACTGCTTACCTAGGAAAAAAGGTCAGAGGAAGATTCACCAGCCATAATCCAGTCTATCCTATGATCCTAAAGCTTTTTTTTTCACACTCAAAACGTGAAATGTACTTTAGGTTTTATTTTTAATCCCAAAGAATGGGAGGAGTGCAAAGGCCAATGAACAGTTAATGTTTCTAAGATCTTCTATGCAAACAAATTAGAGAAAATGTAACTTATGTACTTTTTAAAAAATGCACAGGTTTTACACTTCCATTTATTTCTATCTGTTCTCACAATTTAGAGACTAAACTGGAATGGGCAAAACAGCTCAATACATGAAAAAAGTTCACAACAAGAAAAATGCATGCATTGATTTTGCACTTCGGTCAATGCTGCTTGGGGAAATGCAGTTTAACATTTCAGCAGCTTTATTTCTGATAGCCATTACTGTCAACTTAGTTTCTTCCCCTTTATTATTGCCCACTTAAAAGGTCATAATGCCGAAAAAAACTGTTATTTGTAAGAACAATATTCTTTACCATTTTATATATGGATAGCCTTCCCAATCTGACAGTAAATTGCTTGAAGGTGGGAACTGAACTTTATACTTCTTACACCCCCAATGCACAGACTCCATAATCCCTAGACATCAGGGATACAAAGACCTATATGATACAGTGCTGAGTAGCATCTAATAAATGTCTGTGGTTCATGGTGACAATCTTAATCTCACGTTCTTCGGAGACAAGTGACAGATGACATCCTCAGAGCCAACTACCCTGCTTTTATCAACTTTCTTGTTCATTAGTACCACATGTTTATTACTCAACGTCTGAATTTTCATGTTAAATCATTCTTGGATTATTTTCCTTTGTTGCTGAATGTGTTATAAATGTTGAAATTAATCAGGTCACAATAGCTTTGAATTGTGCTATGTTGATCCATTTTGGGAATAAGAATGGTATTACTGAATTCTTCATAAAACTCTTGCTAATTAACCACAATAAAATGTAAGGAAATGATGCTAATGCAAACAAACAACACATCAAAAAAGCCCTAGGCTTATTTGGAATGAAAGGCCCTGTGTCTCATGCCTCACATCCTGGACTAGCCTATGTTTGCTTCTCTAGAGGGGTGAAAATTCCAGAAACAAAGACACTTCATGCTCCATACCCATGTTCCAGATCTTTCAGTAACTAGTAAAGCTTAATTGATGATTTGTATAAAGAGAGGAATTTGGGCCCAAACTCAATAGTAAATCACAGCCAAAGTCAACTGCTTGAGCAGAATTTACAGATACTTTTGAGATAGCCATGAACTACAAATTGCTTTGCTATTGCTCAAAAACTTATTGGTTATTAGTCCCAAATTCAATGCACATAATCTACTAAGAGTTTTGATTCTATTATCTTTGGATACTAGGCTGGAACATGCAATCTACTTCCACAAAGCAAACTTCTCTCTCCAAGTTAATAAACAGAAAGTACCAGAGAATAAGCTTTGCCATATTTCTTCTGGTACGTTATCCTCCTGCTCAGAGGAAGAAATGTTTTCTTTAAACCATTTTTAGACCCTCCCATCCTCTTTCTCGTGCGACCAGTCTAGTGGAATGTTCCACAAACTTCAGAGCTTCCGTTGTGCTTTCATTAGTTCACATTTGCTTATGATGGAATCCATTTGTTACCTGATGATTCAAATCTCTCCAAATGACCCAATCCCCTTGGTTTTCATTTTCATTTCATTACATTGCACTTTTAATGTCTACTTTGAAGCAAATGTTTTAACAATGAAAAGAAGGGAGCACTATAATAAGAATATTAAAACCCCTTTCTTGTCATTAAATAAGCAAGCTTACCAGCAACCAAGTCAGTTAAGGCAAAATTTTATTGTTAATATGGAGAACCTCTGGACAGGAACAGGCGTAAAAGAAATAGTTTTGGTCCAGGCCAGTCCTGGGACTCTCTCCTATGTCCTCTATCAGTTCTGACACATTTTGACACAAAACTGAGTTCTTATCTTCACAATGTGCAGCTACACTATTTATTCACAAGTCCCTAAAAGTTGAGACTTTCTAACGTAAATTCCAGCTTTTCTGAGCTTAAAAGAAACCTTTAAGATCCATGCCTCTATCTTAGGCACTTCGTGGTAAGTCTTGGGCTTCTTACATAACCACAACACAATACTACAAGAATGAGAAAGCCCTTTTATACAGCAATGTTGCTCAGTTCTTTTAATCCAAACATGTTGCTATTAAATATTTTTAAAAATCTTACCTATTCCTTTAATGTATTCTGAAAAACAAGTAAGTATTTTGACTAAAAGCACTGGTTTTTTTCAACTATGCATGCTCCTTCCTCCTTGAAAATCACAATTTTAAAACACCATTCATTTTCAAAAATACTTTTTAAAATGTGTAGTTATGAAAAAAATGGCTATAGTTTGTAGTTTAAAGCCAGGACCATGCTCCAAAAGCAAACTCTAGGACCACGGGCAAATTCAACAAGTGCATATGGTCCCTTTTTTCTGTCTTCTCGAATGCAGTCTGAGAGCTTTAAGAAACATATCCAAACTCCCTAATTTTAAAAATGACAATATAACATAGTGGCAGGTTAGCTGCATTATAAAAGAACTTTTATTTTATCAAAGGATTCACAATAATGGATTTAAGAACAGGAGCTTTAAAAAAGACATTAAAAATACAGTTCAATTTATAATCACTGGATTGTATGCAACTTTTCTAAATGCATTGTTTTAAAGACAGGGATTATGAAAACTTGGTAAACTATTTCAGAGATACATATTTTCATGTACTCAGTATATCTCAGTACCTAATCTCCCTCCCTCCTAATACTCTCTAACTTCAAAGTCTGCACAGGTCAAGGTAAGAAAATGAAGCAATGTCATTAACCTGGAAAAACATTTTTGGTGGTTTAATCTGAAAGGGTGAGGAATTACAGGGCATTTACTTTAAAATGAAGATCAAAGTTCCCACATAAGCAATAATTTGCTGTGGGTTTATAAGGCTGGTACAGATGGCAGGTGAGAAAAATGCCAGTGAGAAAGTTCAAACAGCACTAGTATCACTGCAGAGCTCTACAGAGCTCTTGCATTATTCTTTCTCATGGCAGTTGGCATTCGTCACACTTCGTGACTTACTCACTGGAAGAGACAGAAACCTTCTTCTTTACTGAGGGAACTTAACTTAGATCTCAATGTGAAATTATAACTCAGATTTCTTGACACCAAGGCTCACACTACTATATTAAACTTCTCTGCTATTGTCTCATTTAAGAAATTATCTGCACAATTTACAATTAAGTTAGCCAAAAAGAAATGAAAGAAAAAATCAAAACGTATTTATTTCAAATTTCCCTAACACACTCAAATGTATCTTTGAGCACATAACAAAATAAATGGGCCCGCTATTTCTCTCCAGAGTTTATCCAAGTATAAGCCTAAAAGGCTACACCTTTCTCAAAATGCAGAAATCTAGAGAATCCAGACATCTGGCAAAGACAGTTACATTACAAAGAAAAAAAGGCAAGGAATTATTTTTAAAATAAAGCACACGAGATTGTGTAGTTTGCTAAGACACAGACGATAAACAATGATATTGTGTGATATCAGAGAACAGAGTTTTGTTTAGAAAGTTTTCAGTTAGGGGCTGGCCCGGTGGCGCACTGCTACAGTGCGCCACTTGGGAAGCGCGGCGGCGCTCCCGCCCGAGGGTTCGGATCCCACATACAGACCGGTTCCCGCTCACTGGCTGAGCAAGGCGCGGGAGCAACGCCGAGGGTTGCGATCCCGTTGCTGGTCCCGGTCTGGTGCGGGGGCAACACTGAGGGTTGCGATCCGTTGCCGGACACGGAAAAAGACAAAAAGGAAAAAAAAAAAAAGAAAGAAAGAAAGTTTTCAGTTAAACATCTAGTTGAGGACATAATCTTTGGATGTACTTTTTTGATTAAAGTACAAAATTAGACCCGAGTAAAATATATAAAATATTAAAATCTTGACTGATAGCATAACCCTTATAAAAAAAAAACAAAAGTCTGCTATATTCCTAAGTCTGAATCTACTGTAGAGGAGGAAAGGAACCAATTTGCCATCTTATCAATTTACAAGTGGCATTTCTTACCCAAAGGCCATATGTGTGTGTACATAAGAACACACAAACTGTGCAAAATTTATATTTTAGTGGTTAGTATCACTAGAATTAAAAATCAGAGGTCTGCTAGCAACAAAGAAAGCTCCAAAACATACAATGCTATTAAATATAGATGAGTTTTAACTTGCCCCCCTTTTTTTTTTTTTTTTTTTTTTTGCCTATTAGCCAAAATTTGGGCTTTTAATGAGTGGGCCCATTATTTCAAACACTTGAATTTCATCATATAGACCCACAATATCTGATCTGCAGTGGTCCACTGAAGCTATCTAGGGTAGTAACAGGTCATCCAAATACGAGCTACGGTACACTCAGGACGGTACCCTGGCTGAGTCAGCACCTTCCTGGGTTAGACCTCAGTTTTCGGATCCGGGGGATAGATGTACCCATTAAATACACGCAACATCTGTCACTTGGCAAAGGATTCTCACTAACCAAAACCAAGAGATATCTAGTTAGTAATTTACATTGGTGTTTCCAGTGACGGGAATACTCTAATACACTATCTCCATCTCAACCCCCTTCTGCTTCTAATCAATCGTTTGCCTCATCAATATTGATTTGATGGAAGAGCAATACGGTCATTGTGAGGATGAGATAAGATGATATGTAAGCATTTAACAATATGCTTGTACCAATAAATACTAATCACAGCAATCACTACTATCACTATGGCATCTACTAAGGTAACAATAGTGGCAAAGCTGGAGCGAGAATCCTGCTCTCCCACCCCTCCCCCAGTTCTCCTAGACTAGTGTTTTTCAAATTGTGGGTGGTAGTGGTTATAAAATTGACATAATGGATTGTAAGCAGCATTCTAAAAAAATGAAAAACTTGAACAAATTAGAAAATACCAGAGTGTACCACATTAGTAAGAATACCACAGTCCAGACCTTGGAAAACACTATCCTACAAGACATAACCTCACCTAAAACTGCAGCTTTAATTTTCTGCTTACAATAGTGAGGAAGAGAGAAAGTAGATGAAACGGTTCAGTGTAGTGAAATCTAGCACAATCATGGAAAATGAATATAACGTGGGTGCTGCAGAATCATACACCTCATGTTTGTGTAATGCATTCTTTTTTTTTTCGTTAAATTTTTATTTTGTCAATATACAATGTATTACATTATTATGGCCCACCACCGACAACTCCCTCCCTCCTCCCTCTCTCCCCTCCCACCCCAGAATGTCCTTTCCATTTGCTTGTTGT
>NW_007733316.1:18997-113392 GCF_000696425.1 Galeopterus variegatus | reverse complement strand
CACAGCTCTCAGGATCGCGCTGTTTCCTGACACGGGTGCTCCAGACCCGTCGCCATTTTTCCGCCTTCCTAATTTATTTTTAAGAGTTCTTTCTGCATTAAGGAAGTTAATCTTTGTTAAATTTGTTCCTTATCAATTGACTTTAAAATTAATTTGGGATGTTTTTCTTCATTTCTATGTTGAGAAAATAATTTTCTATCTAAACACTAAATTAAAATAAATATTTTTTAAAAAGACAAAAAATTCGTATGGAGTGAAAAGACAGAGAAGACTCTGGAGGTCACATCTGGCCCATTACACTCATGGTAAGGGGAGTGGGGAAGGGCATTCTAGGCGGAGGCGTGAGCAAAGATAGAATGAGGGAAGAACAGGGAAGTCTGGGGATTAACACCGGGTGAGTGAAGGAGGTGAGGGGGTACAGAGCTGGAATACAGATTGTACCATCCTCTAATGTTCATCCACGCCTTGCTGAGAAATTGGAACTTCCTGCATGCCATGAGGATTTATTGAAACACTTTAAGGATGTGGTAGGATGAGATAGGTGTATTCGGGGGAGAAAATGGAGGTGAGAGAGATAAAAGGCAGACAGATTTATTAGGAACTCTTACAAGTAACCAAGGAAGAAAATGTGAGGGTCTGAACCCAGGCCTTAGGAGAGAAAGTGGAGGAGCAGGCTTCAGGTTGGGAATTGTCTTATGAGTAGAATCAGGACTGGCTACATAATTTGTGGGGCCTGGTGCAAAATAAAATTGAAGAGCTCCTTGTTTAAAACAATTGAAAATTGCAAGAGGATGACAGCAGCCCATTAAACCAGGTACAGAGGCCTTCTACACACGAGGCCCTGTGTGACTGTGCAGGTCTTACGCCCTTGAAGCTCACCCTGAGTAGAATAATACTTACTTTATTTCCTTCCAGGTTTGTTGTGATCATAGTTGAAAAGACCTTAAAATTTATAAGATTATACATTTTGGGGTGTCCATTTTGCAGGTAATTTCACTCTATTCTGCTATTCACTTAGAATTTTATCTTATCTAGTCTTTTCTTAGTTGTCATGCCATGAGATAAGTCCAAACAAATGGCTCAAAGTCAGGCTGATGAAGATCTTCATTCGGTTTTCTGGAGGAAAGTGTTAAGTTACAAAGCAGAGGTGGAGTTTCTTATAGAGACAGCTAAGAAAAGAGAGAACAAGAAAACAAAATAACTTTAAAATAGGGCTTTATGATAGAGTGATGTATAATTATGGTTTTTTAATCTGGAGAAGGTAGTAGAGAAAGACTTTATTATGGTACTTGTATTAGTCAGCTATGCCATAGTAATGCTGTGTGATAAACCATCCCCAAACTCAGAGATATATAACAGGCACTTATTCTCCTGTTATAAGTCTACAATGAGCTGTGGTTTAGTTGGTCTAAAGTGGGCTCAGGTGGATGTCTCTACCACAGTCTGAGGTTTGGGTAGTCTTAGATCCAGGCTGTGAGTTGGGTCTGGGTCTGCTCCATGTGTATTTTTTTCTGGGGGCTCAGGCTAAAGTGACAGTGTCTACCTGGGGCATGTTCTTCTCATGGCTGTCATAGGAGTGTAGGTGGCCAACCCAAACCCTGAGGAAGCATGCTTAATGCCTCTGTTTGCATCGTTTCTATTAACAGTCCATTGGCCATGGCAAGTTGTATGGCCAAGCCCAGTGTCACTGGGGCAGAGAAGTAAAATTCACCCATAGAGGGAAGGGTAAGTGTGAATATTTGCTGAATAAACCAAACTCTCACAGGATTCAGGAATTTGTGTGTTCTTCCAGAAGCTGTCAAGCCTAGTCGCTTGATAGTTACACCGAGAAAATTCCTGAAAGAAAAGGGGAATGAAGGGCCTTAGTTAACTATAGAATCCTATCTGACAGGAAGGATTGCTCAGTTTGGCAGAGGGTAGGTATTTCTGAAGATCTTCAAGGTAAGCTCATTTTTTTCATTTTAATTTTTTTCATTGTACATGTTTATGGGGTACAATTTGTTGTTTCAATACAAGCATATACTATATAATGACCTAATCAGAATAGTCAGCAGATCTATCACGTAAACATTTATCATTTCTTTGTGTTAGGAACAATCAACATCATCTTGACTAGCTATTCAAAGATACACAGTACTTTATTGTTAACTGTAGTCTCCTTATGTTACTATAGAAAATAGATCCCATTCTTCCTATCTCTCTAATATTTTGTATCCACTGACCACCCTCACCCACCCCCTCTTTTCCCCTTCTACCCACTGGTCTCTAGTAACCACTATTCATTCTACTCTCTACTTCTATGAGACCAACATTTTTAGCTTCCACATGTGAGTGAGAATGTGGTATTTCTCTCTATGTGCCTGGCTTATTTCATTTAACATAATTTTCTCCAAGCTCATCCATGTTGCTGCAAATGGCAGAATTTCATTTATTTTTTATGGCTGAGTAGTATTCCATTGTGTGTATATATACTACAGTACCACATTTTTTCTATCCAATCCTCCGTGGAAAGACGTTTAGGTTGGTTCCAACTCTTGGCTACTGTAAATAGAGCTGCAATAAACATGGGAGTGCAGATATCCCTTTGACATGATGATTTCCATTCCTCTGGGTATATACCCAGTAGTGGAATTGCCGGATCGTATGGCAGTTCTATCTGTAGTTGTTTGAGAAACCTCCATACCGTTTTCCATGGTGGGTGTACTAATTTACATTCTCACCAACAGTGTAGGAGGGTTCCCCTTTCTCCATATCCTCACCAGCATTCGTTCTTTTCTGTCTTTTTGATTATAGCCAGTCTAACTGGGATGAGATGATACTTCATTGTGGTTTTGATTTTAAGCTTATTTTCCACCTGAGGAGATGGTTATGTGAAGGCCTGTTGGGAAGAAGAGGCAAGGCTGGAGGCGAGTTACATGATCTTTCTAGGTTCCTTCAAGTCACAGGCTATGGAGATTGAACAGTGGTCTTAGGTCACAACCTCTCAGAATGGATGCTACCTCCTATTCTTACACTAGAGAGGGAAGAGATATCTCCTCCTGTCCTCTCTCAGACCACCTTTCAGAATACTTGAGGTTTCCTGCTTTTTTTTTTTTCCTAAAGAATCAAACATGAAGACTCAGATTTTACTTTGTTTTAAATTCGATGGCTGTCCTTTTCTCTGTCAAATAATTCAAGGTTATTTTTAGGTACAACTTTTTGTTTTTGTTTTGCTTTGGTAGTTTCAAGTTTTTGGAAGAATTAGCTTAAAGATTTGGAGGGTTTTTTTTGGGGGATATTTAATATTTTCTTTTAGAATTTAAACTTTTCAGAATCCTCTTTCAAATCAAGCAGCAGCATAGGTCTTTGTGAATATGCTTCGGGTTTGCGATTGCTAGCTGGAGGGTGATACTGAAATAGAGGAGGCAAAAGATAGTTTGCCAACTAGTAAATGCAGAAGGAATTATGGAGTTAAAAATCACTGTTTTGAAACCATCATTAGTA
Organism: Galeopterus variegatus; assembly: GCF_000696425.1. NCBI lineage: Eukaryota > Metazoa > Chordata > Mammalia > Dermoptera > Cynocephalidae > Galeopterus > Galeopterus variegatus. The sequence continues at coordinate 109,909 of NW_007733316.1, read as the reverse complement.
ATTAATTCAGGAAAAAAATCATCGATACTTGCTGAAACTAGTAGGTGAAGTTGAATAAAGTTCAGAATAGAATGTACTCATAGTCTTAAAATATCTCCTACAAATTATTTATTAATTAGATAGAGAAAAATAATAGTTTTATAATGGAAAAGGTGATGGGCACCATTTTATACAAGTGATCAAAGTTAGCATTGCTAACATGTCTCCCTTGCAGAGATATACTGAGGAGAATATAACATCATTTCTATGACAGTCATGCCAAGGGAGGTGTCACCCAAAATGGGGGGAGAATCTAAGAATCTCTGGCCTGGACTCTTTAAAAATGTTAAGGTCATGAAAGATAAAGATAGGCTGGAGAACTACTCCAAAATAATTGAGACCAAAGATAAATGATAATGAAATGAAAAGTATAAATCTGGATTGGATCCTGAGCTGGGATAAAAAATATAGCTATAATGGACATTTTTAGGATAGTTGGTGAAATTTGCATGTGGACTGTGAATTAGAGAGTAGAATTATACCAATGTTAAATCTCCTAGATCTTGATAATTGTGCTGTGATTATGTAAGAACATTCTTCTTTTAAGAAATACACACTGACAGATTTAGGAGTAAAGGAGTGTGATGTCTGCAACTTATTCTCAAATGGGTTGGACAAAATTATACATAGAGAAAAAGTGATAAAACAAATGGGACAAAACTTTTACACTTTGTCCTATTTTGGATGTGGATAAGGGGTACATGCAAGGTGTTGGTATTATTCTGGCAACTTTTCTGGAGGATTAAAATGATATCAAATTAAAAAGTTGCTCAAAAGAAAAAAAAAAAAACAACTATCCCAACATGTAAATGTGCAAAAATACAAATGTTATTGACGTAGTATAATTACAACTTGTTATTGCATTACTGTAAAACCAAAGCTGTATACACTTTCAAACAGTTAAGTCTGATTAAGGAGATCAGAAAAAAGGCCCCGTAGATTTAGCAGCAGAGAGGTGTACACCTAAACAATACTGACATGAATTCTCAGTTTTCTTCCTAGTCATACGTCCTAGTTGGGTTATGCCTCGCTGTTTAAAATGGAAAACAGGAGAAATGTATTGTTCTACCTTATTAGCTGTGGTAGAAAGAAACTAGATTTTGCCTAAAAAGCATTTGAGACTTGTAGGAAGCACAAAAGGCTAGAGAAGAAAAAATAATATTTCCTTGTTGGCATTTCTTAGCCTCATATGGAGAAAAGAGTATCATAATCTGTTGTGGGTGAGGCTGTAGAAATTAGACAGGAAAGTTTGCTGCAATAAAGGGGTGATGATCTGGAGGGGTGGTAGCAGTGGAAATAGTCAAAACAAAAGAATTAATTCCATCGGAAATTGTTTCTTGGGCCATATCCCGTGTGAGTGAACCATGAGAAAAGACCAGGAAGTTAAGAATTGGACCATTTTAAAAGCAACATTTAAAGACTTGGATTCTCTCACTTCTTTCTTGCCTCTAGCTTCCATTTCACCATTTTCTTCAAATCCAGGCAAAACAAGATGGACCGATACCATCAGGCCTCATGTTTGTAATTATTTTGCCTATGTTTTAAAGTCAATTCTTTTCCTAACACTGTGTATTCTCTGTGGACGCCTCTGATCCGTCTCACTTTTCAGCAATGTTGGCAAAGACGTTGATAGATGTTTCAAAATACTCAAACAATTCATTCCTTGCCTTCTCTTATTTCCCCCCTTTTTGCTAGTAATACCTAATATATGGGCTGTATATATTTGTTTTGCCAGTGGTAGAAACATAGTAGCTTACTTTTACTGAAACCAACTCAGTATATAGGCTTTACTTTGAAAGCAAAGTTGTTTAACTGGCTCTTAGTTTTTATTTTTTAGTACTGAAAACCCCTGTTGTCAGCTTTTAGGAGGCAGTAGGTGGAGCTACAGGCTTTTTATCACGAAAGGACTTTTTCAGTAGCTGCCCATTGCCAGAATAACCTGAACAAGCACACATTTCCAAAAATAACAGAGGCATTTCCAAGTATTCCAGAAATATATGCAAGACTGTTTAGTCATTCATAATCACTGCTTTGCAAGTAGTAGATTCTGTAGAAAATATTTCAGAAGCAGAAAAAAGATTCATAGAATTCCCTGTATTTTTAGAAAAGAAATTAAAAAAAGAAAAAAAAAAAAAAAGGAATTTGAGAGGGAGGGAGAGACACTTATTCTGCTCAATCTTGTACCACTCTTTTTTTTTCCCCAGATGGTGAAAGGGCCCAGAGGGGTAACTGGGGGTGGAAAAAAAATCTTTTCCATTTGCGTCAGAACTCTGAGGAGCTCTTCATTTCCCCACTCGATGAACTTTTTCAAGGCTCTAAACTGTGGTTTCAATTTTCTCTGAATCACAGAGGGGTGGCCCAGGTTAAGTGATCCTGAGGAGGCCAGAAGGCACTTGGAACAGATCACTCTTGAGGGTCATTCCTCTGGGTAACCTGGTGTTCTCGACCATTTTTCTGAGACAGATTGAAACACAAAACAACAACAACAAAATAGCTTTCATCACTATAGAAAAGGTAGATTCTCTTCATGTAAAAATCACAAGTTCTGAGAAATGCTCTCATGGTCCTGTATCAATCAGGTTTCTTCAAGAAACAGGCAACAGAACACACACACACATGCACACACATACACACACAGAAAGAGAGAAAGAGAGAGATTTGTTTTAAGAAATTGGCTCACATAATCGTGGGGCTGGCGAGTCTGAAAATCCTAGGGCAGGTGGCTGGCTGGCAGCTCAGGCAGGGATTCTGTGTTACAGTCTTGGGGCAGAATTCCTTCTTCTCTTGGACACCTCAGTCTTTGCTCTTACAGCCTTCAGTTGCTTGGATGGGACTCACTGACATTACGGAGGGCAATCTGCCTTACGTAATATAAATGCTAATCACATCGAGAAAATACCTTCACAGTAACATCTAGACTAGTGTATGACCACACAACTGGGGCACCAGAGCCTAGCCAAGTTGACGAATGAAGTTAATTTTCACAGGTCTCCTTGCTATGATCTGGTCTCAGAGAAGCCCCACAAAGGCACGATGAAAAACACCTTCAAGCACACCATCGCCCTGGATGTGAAGCATTAAGGGAAGGCCATGGATGACTGCTGTGGAGATACTCAATGTCCATACGGTTCCTAAGTCTCTCTGTGCCACCTGTTGCCCAATCCTCTCTCAGGGACAGTAAATTATGACACAGAAGCAATGAAGAGACAAAAAGAGAGGCATTGCTAGGATTTGATGGATGTTGCCTTCGGCTCTTCTGGATACTGCTGTTGACGATGACCTGTAGCTGGAAGAACAGTCTGAGACAGACCCGTCTACAGTCTGGGATAGCCTGGGCTGCCATAGAAGCCCCTTCCTTTACACTGTGCTCTTCAGTCCTTGCAGCAAACCTCTGATTTACAGATGAGGAAAAAGGCTCAGGAAGGTTTATGGATCTGTGCAGTGTTCTAGGTGCTGGGAATACATACAAATGTGATTAAAACACACACATTTCTTTCTTGCGTGGCTCTAATGTTCTAATGGGGGTGACAGAAAACAAAACAAGCGAATAGACAAGTAAAGAATTGCGAGTTGAGGCAAATGACAGGAAGAAACCACTAAGTGGTCTGAGTTTGAGTTCACCAGGGGTCTGGTAGGAAACCCACTTCAGGTGTGTCATAAGGAAGGCTTCTATGGGTGGTGACATTTAACTGGAGATGTAAATGAACCTGATGAATGTGGCAGAACCCTCCACTTGTAAGTAAGGGCTAGAGCTGGGATGCATACCCCAACTTTTTTTTTTATAACTCCAATCTATTAATCTTTGTTCACTACACCTGTCTTCTAGCTTAGACGTCGTGTAAGGAAAGCAGGCTCTGGTATTCCCTTCCAGATGTAAGAGAGTTGTGAACACACAATCAAAGGTAGGTGTGCACACGCAGATGAGTGTGTTTCTGAATCCCAAGAAAGGAAATGCTAGACCATTTTAATGACCCCCGCTAGAGTCTTTCAGCCCCTTTGTTATGCAGTTCTTCCTTTTCTGGAGCTGAGTTCTCCATGCTGACCCGCAACCTTCTTCCTCCTGCCTCGTCTCTGGCTGGCATGGAGAACTCAGGTTGTTCCCTTCTGTAAGAGATGCTTCACGTGTTTCTCACTTGTATTAACATATCGTGTTTCTTTAATTGGGTCTTATTCTCTGGATGCTTAATGGTCTTTCAGGTTTCACCTAGGTTGTGTGGATTGTCCTTGAGACAACCCCAGAGGGTGCCATTTGCATTGTAGACATCTAGGTGGATAATCACGGTGGAAACTTCTTGGTAGGAGGTGGTGAAGAGTCTAGAGGAAGGAGGCTTTTTCCTCTACTCTGCAAAGCAGCCTCACCAGCTTGATGTGGCTGCTGCACGTCTCTCTGTCTTACTCATTTAACCTTCCTCTTTCTCTGCAATCTAAAAAGACACCTAGGATGATAGAAAGTTAGTTTACAAGACTTTTTTCTCTCCTAGGCAAAAATTATCCAGTCTTCTTTTTACTGCTGACAATGCTGGCTTTTCATTTGGTGTCCAGTAACCTCCCGAAATTACGTGTGAAATTTTGTTCATGTATGTTTTTTTTTTTCTCCAGGGGTTAGGGTCTTTTACTTGCATCGGATTCTCAGAGTTACCTCCCCCCAAATTAAGAACTTCTTACTTTCAGGATTCCCTCAAGTGCAAAAGGGGTGGTGACGGCAGTATTTCCATCCTGCAATAGAATGAATATTCTCTACCTAAAATATCTGCAGGGTTGTTTAAGATGATGGCTGGATGTCTCCAGCAGCCTGGGTTCATTTGGTCCTTCTAGATTTCTTTCCATCATTTCCTCTCTGCCCACTGGTGGTCTGTTAGACCTTATCTGGTTAAGCCTTCTCTGAGCATGCCCTGAACTCTGAGTTTTTCCTTCTCCTCGACTAGAACTATAGCTCTTGGGTTGCATTGTGCTGCTTGTCAGTGGGCAGTGAGCAAGTCTGCATGGTGGTTTACTGGTTATTCGTGTTTGCCATTCCAGGCAACAAGCTTACTTTTATTAATAATAATACGAACAAATGAAATTTGGAAAGTATTCTCACCTGAGGGAAAGATTGGCCCCTTCATCAAAAAGAAATTGTCAGGTGGGAGAGTCACCCTGGGGGAGGGGACATATTGGACAGGTAGGTAGTGCTCTACTTTTGTGGTGAGTTGAGTGCATCAGGGACTTTCTAGGTCTTTCTTTTATAGGTCAATATCCTCAGTGGAAGAAGTTCACTATATTTTCTTTACTCTCTTTAAAAGCCCAAGTTGAAACTTCTAACTGAGGATAGGACTTAAAGAAGGGTGGGATTATGAGGAACTTTTGATTCCTGGGATGGCATCTTAGTCAAACCGCAGCTTTACCACTTACTAGCTTTTTTCTTTGGTCAAGCTATTTTACTTCCTTAATCCTCAGTTTCTTCATCTATAACGTGCAGATAACAATATTTCATATCTCATAAGATTGTTATGAGGATTAAATGACATGATTCACATAAAGCACTTAGCATATTACCTGATACATAATAAATATTAGCTATTAATGGTACATATTTCTGCAGTGATTTAAGTGTTGGAAACAAGCATGAATTGTTTTTATAATCCTAAAAATTAGATGAAAAAATAAAAAAGTAAAGCCTAGGTTGTTCAATTCGGGCTTGTTTTAAAAATTTTTAAATATTTTTCATTCTAGAGGAGAGCACCTTGCATCTTGAGGCACTCCACATATTAAGGAGGAAATAATTCTGAACGACTATTTAAAACGTTAGAGGTAGTGAGCTGAAAATAAAAACAGTTAAGTTGGTTGTTTTCTACAAGTTGAATAGCTAAGCTTTGTGGTTGGTAAGTAACACTGGGAACAAGTTTTTTGTGAAAGCTTTAAATGAACTTATGGAATTTTAAGAAGAGAAGCTTGAAGTAAATTTAGGGAACCATGAATTGTCTCATCTGTTAGAGCAAAATGCTCATTGCGGGGGTACTTGGAGGCAGAACTGGAAAGGTCAGTTGAGTTTGAAGGATCTTGCCTGCTTAGGCGAGAGGTGTGGACTCTTGTTGAGCCGATAGGAAACCAGTAAAGGTTTTGGAGAGGATTCAGCAAGGGTGTGAATATATTCTCATTACTGGATTTAATCACTTAAAATAACTTCATCCAGTAAAAATTTCTTGAATTTGTTTTTAAGTCTTTCTGACAAATTAACAACTTAAATTTTCTCTTTTTCTCTCTTTCTCTTTTTTTAAAAGTAGGCATATGAGATAGATGTTACTATTTAATATCTTGCTAACATCTTGCTCTCCTGTTCTCCCTGGGCATACAGGAGACAATGTTCCCAGTCTTGTTGCAATTAGGGAGTCATGTGACTTGTTCTGGCCAATGAAATAGGGGCACCAGATAAGTATGTTGCTTCCAGCCCCTCTGCACTTCTCCCGTTTCTCTTTTCCTCTGTCTTTCTGATCATGGATACATGTTGGGGGTGTGATGGCTTTGCCTCATAAATCAAAGCAGCATGGATTGCTGAGGCACCATATGAAGAATGGCTATCCTGGAGAGTCGCTTGGACTTGCAGTGTATTTTGTATAAGTGACAAATATAAACTTTTTTTATTGGGTAAAGCCACTGAGAATTTTTCGTTACTGCAGCATAACCTATCTCATCCTGATTATGAAGAGTAACAGCTAATGGTATGCATTAGCCCTCTAAGCAACATGAGCTACCCAGGAATCAGGAGGTTATTAACCAGCAAGTGATGGTTGTGTGGGTGCAATCTCTAATCTCAAGGAGGTTTACTTGCCCCAGGACAGATGAAATAAATACTGTAACTAAATGCAAACATTGAAGAATGAGATAAACTGCACACAACCAACCCTAATAATCTAGAGATCTAGCTACATGTTGGGGATATGTGCTTATAAGTACTGATTTCACATAAGGGTGAAGAAGTTAAGATAGAGGTGAGTATATTTTTGGAAACACTTGAGTCATGTTATCTGGAAGGGTTTCCTAGAAAAATCTACTCTAAATTTAGGGAGAGGGATGCAACTTGAAGAAAATAATTTCATAGCTTTAAAACAGTAGAAGACAAAAAATTTAAGGACAACCTTTTTCTATAAAAAAAGGTTAAGGCAAAAAATCATGCAACTAGAAGATAAAATGAATGATTAAAGATAATTGGAGTAAGGGGGGAAATAAAGGTAGAGAAATTGTCAAGCAGGGGTTAGAGGGACTAACAGATGGCCTGGTAGCCAAGGCAAAGAGAGAAACACCATCAGTCGTTAAGAATTACAGTGTCCATAATATAAGAAACAAACCAGTTGCTAAGACAAGCAGAGCCATTCCTGACCATGAGGTCTGGTAGAGATTTCTAACATGTGTCTGCAAAATTAGGGGACTGTGACTTAGGGACTGTAAATGGTAGAAAAAAAGAATCTTAGTAGTGCAAGCTAGCCAGGAGGAGCTGAGAGCTATTTTGCCAAACAAAAACAAAACAGAAAAGCTGCAAAATTAGATATATGCCTTATTCTTTGACATAAAAATTGTCATGTAAGGGGACCTATGATTTAATATTTCTAGCATATCAAGAAAAGCACAAGAAAATTTGGGGAAGTAGTTTCTAGATGTTGCATTGGCTATACAACACTTTGTGGTGTTTTATTTGGGGAAGAGGTGTGAGAGTTTTATTACTGTTTCACTGTGTGTTTGCATGCATGTATAGAGTACCTTCTGCTAACTTTGAAAGAGTTCCATGGCAATACCTGATATGTTTGCTTTTAAAGAAAACTCCTCTCCAACCTTAAGAAAGATATGCCAGTAGTAATAAAAGTGGTTATCATTAAGGACTAATAGACAGCCCCAGTAGATAGTTCTCAAAGGATTGGCAGTTTACTGAGATGGTGAGATAATTTTATAGTTGGACCAAACGACCAGAGAGCTCTTTTACAGCTACTTAAATAAGTTAATATTGATTTTATGGTGCTTTTTCTATTATTTTATAAGGCAAAGCGGTGAGAATATGAGGTGTTGGACCCTGTTGCCCACTTTTATGAACTAGCCTGCTTGCTTTTTTTAAAAAATTAACTATTTCCTGATTTCCAAGGCAATTGGGCATACTGTTCATGGGCCAAACACTAAGTCAGAAAACAAGCTTTTTTGTTTTTTGTTTAATTCACCTCTTCCCACTGCCCCCTCATCCCCTGGCCCCAAAGATGGAAAGAAATAATCTAATAGACTTGGGACCCTAGCATCTATTTCTACATAATTTCATCTTGAACTTTACAGGTTAACAGAGCCATTCCTCTTGTTAAAATGCTAATTGGGGTCTCTCAGGCAAATCCCAAAACCTTTTTATAAAGCTGTTTTTCCTCTGTATAGTACCCAGAACATTCTCAATTACAGCTCTCTGAATCTGTCTAAACATGCAACCTACAAAAGACCATTCCTGTGGCTGCCAGGTTAATGCTGGGGTGTAATTCTCCTTTAATGCATACCCTTGGGGTCACTCTGTAACCTGATTTAGCCATTGGCTTAACCATCCTTACTTCCATATTTTTCTTAAGAGTCTGTTTCTTCAAAAAGCTTCTGCTTTTAGTTATAAATCTGAAATCAGATTCCAACTGCCTGAAGATATGAGCCAATTGGTACCATAATGTGTATGGATCTGTGTGTCTCAGGTATTCAGTTTTCTCCAAACTTAGGATCTTCGGCCATGCTAACAATTAATATACATTTATATTATATCCTCTAACATAGTTTTTCCCAAATTATCCTGAACTGGCAGATCTCTGGGTGAGCTGAGGTCAGCCCTCTGAAGTGAGGGTAGGTGTTCTTGGGGTGATGTTCTTGCAATTTTAAGCAACTGAGCTTCAGGAAAGCTAGGTGGACTCAGGTAGCTTTGCTGTTTAGAATTAGGCCTTTCTATAGCCTTTTTTCTTTTTTTCCATTAGAACTTGCAAGTTCTTAAAAAATAATCAGCTGTGGTCTGAAATTTTGCCTAAAGAATTTTGTTTTTAGTCTTTTGCCTTCAGCACATCTTTTTTTGTGTGTGTAAATAAAATTTCATTAGGCAGGAAGGCAGAGGTTTAGCCCTAGACATATGATGGATGCCTTTCCAAATCTAAGGCTGATGCTGGATGGAGGTTTATTTCAGATTGAGGGCATGGACTGGGACATATTGGTATGAAACCAACAGGCCAACCCTCCCCTAAACTTTGTGAGACCTAGGGCAGAGTACAAAAGGAGGCCCACATACCCTATGCCAGGCTATTTAAAAGTTAGAAGTCAAGCCAAAAAACCATTAAAAAGAAATATCATTTAGCCTCATATCTTAATAAATGCACCTGCATATTACCTGGGAGGCAAGGTTAAAATTTAGAATTCTTACAGTCCTTAGATTCTCTGTTGGACTGTGCTGGTTGTGGACAGCTGACCTCAGCCCAGGCCTGCATCTCTTCCTTCCCACGTTCAGCTCCCTCCGGTACCAGCAGAAGGCCTTCTTGAGTGCAAGCTGGTGTATATAGGCCATATGAACAGTTGTCCCTTTGCCACCCTTTGGGACTAAAGTCATATATTTAAGGCAAATTCTGTCCTCAGTGGGCCCTGGAAGGAGACTCAAAAGATTCTGGTGCCCTGGGTAGTGAGGTGTGTTTGGAAAAAGGGTGTATTAGTTTGCTAAGGCTGTCGTAACAAAGTACAGCAAATCGGGTGGCTTAAACACAGAAATTTATTGTCTCACAGTTCCAGCAGCTGGAAGTCGAAGATCAAGGTGTCAGCAAGGTTGGTGCCTTCTGAGAGCTGTGTGAAAGAATCCATTCTGTGCCTCTCCCCTGGATTCTGGTGGTTTGCCCGCAATCATTGACATTTCTTAGTTTAAAGAAACATCACTCGAATCTCTGCATTCATCTTCACATGGCATTGCCCTGTATGTGTCTATGTCATAGTTTCCCCTTTTTATAAGGGCACCAATCATATTGGAATAGGGTCTACCCTAATGGCCTCCTCTTAAATTAATTACATCTATAAAGACCTTATTTACAAAGAAGAACACATTCTGAGGTACTGGGGATTAGGACTTCAACATATGAATTTTTGGAGGGCACAGGTCAACCTAAAACAAGGTGAGTGTGGGCTCCCAGTGGGCACATCCTTTGGCCTCATAAATATCTCATTGGGAAGGTTGTGGCTGGATGTGGTCCAGAGTGGGGCTCTCTAAAGCTTGGGACCTGTGATAGGGACCCCTCTAAGGGCAATGCTGGACATAAGTTCTTTCTTTTACCAATATCACTGCAGTGTTTGATGTGGGGTGACCCAATAGTTTAAAGCACAATAGAAAGGATGTGAACTTTAACTTCCTCTGAATTTCCCCAGCTGGCCAAATGAATTAAGGCTCTTCCTCACCTTCTGAATAGTTCTTCCAGCCTAGTTTACCTTATCAATTCATACCCTTTTCATCCCAAATTCCCATTACACCTTCTCACCCAGCTAATTATATAGATTATGAATTGCTGCTTCTTACAACCAAAAGTGTTAGTCATTAGCACAATGTTGGAGTGTGGCAAGTCTTCAACAAAAATGTGTTGGTTCTCTAGGCCCCTGACTTTTGTTGATCACATATTCAATGCGTCAGCTTTGATTCTGGATAGTACATTTCTACTTTTGAGGGCAGCCAGGCCTTCGATGTGCCATATGTGGGCTATTTCTGAGCCCACATTTTAAAAATAATCCATGGCGGGAAGGAGGGGTATTCAATTCTGTGACTAAAAACAATCTCCTGAGAGCCAAAGAAACACACAGATAATGTTTATTCTCCATGCTAAAAATAGATGGGCTGGTATTTTTAGTCATTCCCCAAAATATGGTGTCTGGACTCAAATTCAGCTGTGGGTGCCTGTCTTTATGGGACCAAATGAGACTGGCAGTGCGGGGAGGAGCTGGGGTCAGGTTAGCAAAAAAAAAGTGTTTCGAAGAGAGAAGTCAGGCCTTGCTACCAATTTGGGGTTTCCAGCTAATGAGGGTGTAGTTCAATTTCAAACATTTTTAGAGTTTAAAAAAACAAAAACAAAAACAAAAACAAAAACAAAGCAACCTCAAGGAATTATCGAGAGCATAAAGACCAGCATTTGTTACATCCCAGACTGTCAAAATGAGCTACTTCTCTTCAGATGAGGGCAAAAAGTGGTCTGGAATCACGGCAAAATTGATTTGTTTGCTCGGGTATAAATTTAAAATGACTCGCCTGATTTTTTTCCCCCTTCTTCTGTAATTTGCCAGAGTTAATTCAGTCCCAAGGGATTTGGTTTTTACCACCTGGCTATAAAATCTGATTCAGTTTCATACAGTTTTTTCCGCTCCCACTAATGCCTAGACTCAATGTATACTTTGAGAAAACACCAGGTCTATAGCTCATGTTTTGGCCATGTTTCTTGTAGAGACTTTCTGGGACTCTAGTTGTGGGAGAGGGGAGACTTCACTGCATTTAAATAGCTTAAGAAATCTTTCCAGATCAACATGGTGTCTTTTTGTTTTCCACTCCTTCTCTAGAAGTCAAGTTTAAGGGATCATTTCTTTACCAGGGCTTGTATCTACGGAATGACTGTTGGGCTGAGGTCAGTTGTGAAGTTTCAAAAGGAATGGAAAGAAATACACTAAGAGATAAAGTCCTCAGGGTTAGGTGTCAGACTTAAAAATACAAATAGAATTTGAGTTATTCCTGTGTTGTATGACAATGCCATTTTTCTTGCCTCCCCAGACCAACACCAGAAATAAGAAGGGGAAAGGGCAGCCTCCAAATCATAAGGCTTTGTGTGGGATTCAAAGTATACCCACCCCACAGCAGAAACATTTGGGCGATGTTTAATGTGACTTGTTGATGAGCAACATTGATTTCAACAAACATGTGTGTCATCACCATCCCCAGCTCCATGTGAGGGTGTCGGGATACAACAGATGTCTTTCCAAGATGCTCTCGCGTGTGACAGGATGGAGTAACATGGCTCTGTGTTATTTTGAACTGCTTGAAAGTTTGTGTGGTGACCATGACTCTATCCAATATCAGATTATATTTGTTATATAAAAATCAAGACCTTGGTTGCATAATCATTCCATTACTTCAGATGTTACAGTTTAGTAACACTGGGGACAGGACCTATAGCCAGAAGACTATGTGACTGAAAAAAAAATGTCATTCATACCATGTCATATGCTAACTAAGCGGACGTAAGTTTTAAAGACAGTGTCCTCTAACTCCATCTCAAATTAATTTGTCTATAGTGAACCATTTCAGATGTCACGATGGAAATCATGGGGCATTTTGAGGAGAACCTGTACTATAGTTTCCAGATTAAGTTTTTCAAAGCACACTTTTCATATTATAATCATTTTGAGATTAATGACCATGATTTTGGAGCCTTTATCTTCTTGTAAAACTCAAAGTACAATTTCTTTTCTTTTTGGTTTTATGAAAGTAAGTTAGTTTGTGTCTCAGATTCACCTGTTCTATTGTAAAGATGGGGGCACCAAAGCCAGGTCACACAGGAAGTTAGTGGCAAAGGTGGGAATCCACATATTGTGGCTAGTTCTCAACCTCTTCCTCAGATCCTGACAAGGCACTATCAACTAGTGATTTTCTATCATTTGTAATTAAAATATGAAGAGGTGACATTTTTTTTTTCCTGCTTGATATTCTCCACACAATCTTTTAGGAAGAGCTTGAGGATATTTCTGGACTCCTGGGGCTTGTCCGGCTACCTCTCCTGACAGCCCTGGACACAGCCCTGTGTGTGTCTGTCACACTCAGCAGGGCAGCAAATGGCAAGATCCCGCTGTGATTCCACAGTCTTGCTTTTCTTCTCAGGCATCCAGGCTAGGATATATATATATATATATGTATACCATTACCACATCATTCATAGCTTGCTGTCAGCAAGCCAAGAATCACATCGCCTTATCCCACACTCACATTAGCAGGCATAATTTACATCAACATTTCTATTGGGCTGCATTGGGGGATTCTGTTGTTTGGGAAGTCGGGTGCATCCACTGAGCTGCCTGACAGTGGTAGGTTTTTCTTGCTCTTGGTGGGCTCAAGCGCTTGTCTAAATACAGCCCTTAACACTGCCCTGTTGTCTCGGCCCAGCGGGCAGCAATTTTGGCTTACTACATCATAGCCTCTGGTGTCAACAAAGTCTTGTCTTTGCTGTTTGCCTGGTGTTAGCCTGAGGGGTGTATGTCTCTGTCTGTGAGTGTGTTTGCTAGGAAAGTTTTGCTCCCTGATGGAGAAAACGGAGAACAGAAATAAACCACAGAGTCCTCTAGGAATGCCAAGGACTGATTTGAATTTCAGTGTGAGGTTACATGCTCTTCTTCCTCCCCCATCTCTTGAGGCCCTATGTTGGTACATCTTGATGTATCCAGACCTTAATGACCTCTAACTTGGACAACTAGCCAGAAGACAATTCAAATATAAGTAGTCTTTTAGTCCCCTTTGTGCCTTTCAATAATAAGAATAATACATGCACACAGAGCTTCTGTCCTCTCCTGGGCTGTGGGGACAGATGTACAAGAGCACGAGATGGTCATGATGTCCACTCTCCTGGTATTTGCATCCTTACCTTCTTTCAGATTTGGGATGTGTCTTTTGAAAAAGACAAAGCCAATTGCAGTAGTAGACCTATTAGTAATGTGTGTGTGGAACAGAGAATAAACATTTTGGGGAAACATAAGGTAGAATAGGATAGACACTTCATGTTAGAAAATGACTTTTTGAAGGTGAAGATAGAATAAATGATTATATGACATTTGCATGTTACTTCTATACAGCCCTGATTATTTAGGTCATTGCACACAGGCTATTGGCCCCAATTCTTCACTCCCCTGTAGTAAGACTTTACATCACATCCTTGCCACGGGCTCATGATGGGTGGAGTAGATGCCTTGACTTTGGCCATTGACTTGTTTGGTTCAATGGGATATTACCTGGTGTGAGGTCTAAGGTGTGCTCGGGCCATCGGCCTTCCTTTTGTACTTCTGTCAAAACTTCGAGAGCATCTCTATCTCCCCACCCCATAATCTGTTGGTCTCAGGAGGATGATAAACATGGAGTAAACTTGAAACCAGCTCCAGCTGGAAGTCAAGCTCAGCTGAGCCTAGCCTAAATTATCTGAGCCCAGGCCATCCTGCAGATGCACAAGCAAGAAGTAAATGTTTATTGTTGCATGCCTGTGAGATTTTGTGTTTTTGTTTGTTAGGCAGCAACAGCTGACTTTTTATAACACTACTGCCATTACTACCAACTTTTACTTTATAGTAATACAATGAGACTTTGTGGTTGGGTTTTACACAGAAATAGCTGATTGATACATGCCACTGCTATTATTATTACTAACTTCCATTTCATAACAGCCCAATGGAGTCACTTTTCAAAGAGAGAGATGACCAGTGATCCTGGGGCTCACCCAGTGTCCCTATTCCATCACTGAGGAAATTGAGGCTCAGAGACTGTCACTTAGCTAAGGGAACATGATCCAAAAAGATCCAGCAGTAATCTTCTGATTGAACCACTGGCATGGCTTCTCTACTCTCAAACTTCTGGTTAAGACAGTTGGACAGTGGCTGATGTGTGTGACTCCAAACCATGGTTGTGCCATCAGTTATACACATGACATAGAGCCCAGCCATATTTTGAAATAGATGAGAAGATAAAGATCTATGAGTGAGAGGTTGGAGCCATTTTGTCTCTGTATAAGCATCCTATTTGTAGACTCTGGGCTGAATTCAACATTAAGCTTAATGACAAATTGGGATAGGGTGAAGTAACCACAACCAAAGCAGTCAAGAAAAAAATATGAGAGAAAAAAAAGTGGAAACAACCCAAGCATCTATCAATGCATGAGGGTAAACAAAATTATACATTCAATGGAATATTTCAGCCTTTAAGGAAGGAAATTGCAATACATGCTACAACATGGATAAAACTGAGGACATCATGCTAAGTGAAATAGCTAGTCACGAGAATACAAATACTGTATGATTCCTCTTACATGAGGTTCCTAAAGTAGTCAAATTCAAAATAATAGAAAGAATGTGATTGCCAGGGGCTAGAAGAAGAGGATAATCGGGAATTGTTTAATGGGTACTGACTTTCAGTTTTGCAAGGTGAAAATGTTCTGGAAATTGGTTTCACAACAATGTGACTAACACTACTGAACTGTCCAGCTAGAAATGGTTAATGTGGTAAATATCATGTTATGTGTTTTTTTTTTTTGCCACAATTAAAATTTTAAGAAAAGGTAAAATCACATGCCACTCCCCAAATACTTATTGTTAACTGCTGGGAGAAGACCTACCGGTTCCTTCTCCCTGTGGAGCAGGCCAAATATTAGCCAAACCTGACAGAGTCTGTGTCTTTAATTCCTCTGTCTCAGTTTGTTTTTTCTCTCTTGTGCTTAAACTCCTCTTATGTATTCTTATGCTTAAACTCCTCTTCTGCAGGTAGTTTGATGATCTTTGGTGACCCCAATAAATATCAGGCTTGATTTCTCTGTTGAAACCCACATGAAATTATTTTCTCTTTTTCTTTCTAGTTTCTCTCTTTTGAAGTTTTGTTAACTGGCAAGCTGTACCTGTTACATATAAAATGAAATTTTCTTTTTTTAAAAATATTTTTTATCATTTTATTTATGTATTTTTCCAGATTTGTAGAAGTATAATTAACAAATTAAAAATTATATATAATGAAGGTGTACAACATGGTGTTTCAATATACATATGCCTTGTGTAATGATTCCCACAATCAAGCTAATTAACATATCCATTAACTGTCACAGTTACTTTATTTTGGTGATGAGAACAATTTATGTGTACTCCCTTAGCAAATTTCAAGTATACAACACATTACTGTTAACTATAGTTACCATGCTGTACATTAGATCTCTAGAACTTATTCATCTTCTAACTGAAGATGTATACATTCTGACCAACCTCTCTGCATTTCTCCCATCTCCCACCCTTGGCAACCACCGTTCTCTCTTCTAGTTCTGTTATTATCTGGTTTTCTGCTTTGGCTCATACTGTGCTTAATTTTCTCCCCTATGGAATCCCTACATTTAAGCTGGAAATTGTGGTTTTACTTACATTTATTCTGCAAGCACGTGTTGAGGGCCCACTCTGTATTCTGATATGTAGTGGTGCTATTAGTGATTGCAAAATCACAAACTGCCTACAGAGTGAACAAAAATGGATTATGCTATGTTCAGTTTAGCCGTGGTTAGTATTATGTGTGTAATCACAGTCTATTTCTTACAATGGATTAACCAACTGTATAGTGATTTTACTATAATTTGAATATGTGACTAGAGCCTAATTCCCCATTTGTGTCAGACATAGTTTAAAAATCTAAGGGCAAAGGCAGCTATAGATAACAGCAGGCAGGATCAATGTCAAACTCCCTCCCCATTTAGGGGCCACCCAAATTATGAACCTTAACACACATCATTGCAGGATGTAAGCCTCTCTTCCCAATCCTTCCCCAGCATAGACACAGCAGCTAAACAGTTCTGAGCAGACTCTGTTACTACAGGGTCCCCACACCTTTACTCATTACTTCATTGAGCCCCACAAGGAACTGTACCTGTGCTAAGATCTTCTTTCGTGTGTGTGTGTGTGTGTGTGTGTGTGTGTGTTTTCCTGCTCATACTTTAATTCTGTTTCAGGCTGTTTTTTTCACATGTAGGCTAACACTCCCTTCTAGCTCTTTCACTTTAAACTCCCTCTTTCAACCCTTGCCTGGTAAGACCCGTGGCATTTCACACAAACCTGTCCTCCGTCTCTCTCTTTCTCTCTCTTCAAACGCATTTAAAATAAGCATCCCAGGTGATTGTGATGCATGTGGTCCGAGCACCAGTCTTAGAAAAAAAGCATACATTTTTGGCATTAAACCCACTTGGTCTTTCATACCAGCCCTGCCACTTCATACCAACTAAGTCCATGGTATAAAATGGGGTTATAAAATGGTTGATTTATGTTGGTTGGTCTCTTGTCTCTGCCCTTAGATTTTGTAACCTATCTCTTCTAGATGGGATTTACCAAGAGCAAAATGAAGGATTGGCGAAGATAGGCGCACAAATAGTTTATCAGCAGCAGCAGTTCAAAAGCAGAACTGGATCTAGCCATTTTGCAATAAACACAGTCATCACTCACTATCCATAAGGGACTGGATCCAGGAACCCCATGGATACTAAAATCTGCAGATGCTCAAGTCCCTTTTATAAAATAGCATAGTATTTGCATATAACCCATGCACATCCTCCCATATACTTTAAATCATTTCTAGATTATTTAAAAAACCTAATACAATGTAAATGCTATGTAAATAGTGTTATATTGTATGGTTTTTATTTGTATTTTTAAATTTTATTATTTTTTTATTGGGTTTTCCCTCCAATATTTTTTATCTGGGGTTAGTTGAATTTGCACATGCAGAACCCATGGATATGGAGGGCTGACTGTACATGTTTCAAAACATGTTGTACATGAATACATATACCATTTTTATTTGTCAATTAAAAAAATAAAAAATTGGATTAGAAGAAAACTTCATGTATTAAATTTTATTATACCAAACTAGATTTGTCCAGTGCAGAGTTTGAACCTTCATTTTCACAATGCACTTGTATTACAAACAGTTGAAAGAGGTTAAGTTTGTTATTTTCACTTATGTATTAATTTGGCCTAGCTAAATGTTTGTTTGAGATTGTCTGCTATTGAATTAAGACTTTTATTAACATCAGTTAGTTTAGTGAACGTTATTCATTAGTCAAGTTAGAGTGACTCCAAAGAAAGAAAGTGCAATTCTCTGTACTTCAGAATATTGTGTTTTGAAACTTGCTGGGAATATGCTAATTTTCCAGCATTATCTTCACTAACTATGAGGGTACACTAACTATGAGGGTATTATCTTTTAATTCTATCTTTCCATGAGCCTTTTGAAATACCCCAGTATATGATGCTGAATTTAGTCAAGAAGATCTTTGTGCCATTTTTGTATTGTTTTGTTAATTTCTTATAATAAATACATGATCATACTCAATGGGCAAAACATTTTTATTGTAATGTAGTTGAAAATAATATTTTACTTAGGTTTTTGCAAATAAAATTCTAAGGTTTAAGTGTTTGTGAACTGAATACTTTTAAAACAGATTTAAATTTCAGCAGCTGAGAATAAAATATGGGGAGATATTAGAATCTAGTATTATTAACAAAATATTGTGGTGTGGTAAATTCTAAAAATCTAAGAAAATACAGTTTTGGTTATGCTGTTTTCTCTTCTGTGTGGATAGATTTTACACACTTTGCCATATGTATCTCTAAACAAAGGGTGACTTGGAATGCTGAATGCCTTGTATTTCAAAGTTTATACAAAAACTGTATTCTCAATGAATTGTGCCAAAGTTTTATGAAAAACTTTATGGTTCCTACTGTGTAGTATTTTGGCACTAACAAGGGATAAAGTGTCAATGGATAGAAAATAAGTTTTCCTAGTTATTTCTGAGAATTTCTGAGACATTGAGTTGGCAATGTCTTTGATATCAAATAAAGGTTTATCTCCTTGTTGGTACATTGCTTCAAAATATACATGCTTATTTATTTGCCAAAAAAGGTGATATGTTTCAAAATGTTAATAAGTATTGTATGCTCTTGTCTCTGTCCTTAGATGTTGTAACCTATCTCTTCTACATGGGATTTACCATGATTTTCTAATCACATCTGTCTAGATAGGGTTTTTTGATAACTCCAAGTTTTGTTAAAAATGTATAACAAAGTTCTATGTGTGCTAATGAAATTTTTCAGAAAATTAATCTTGATTCTAAAAATATTATTAATGATTTATAGACAGGGAGTCCAAATAATGGAGTTGTCAGATTGACTTTTAAATGAAGTGCAGAATACTGAGTCAGGGTTGAAACTGGAAAATAGAACCAAGTGGGAATTTGAGAACCAAAAATATAATAACTGAAATAAAATTTTAGTGGGTGAGTTTAATAGCAGACTAGAGAGAGCTAAAGAGAGGATTAGTGAGGTGGAACAGAGTCAGTAGATGATACTCAGGATAAAGCACAAAGACACAAAAGGAATAAAATGTACAGAATAGAGGGTAAGATGCAAAGGCAGTATGTGGAATTGGAGTCTTAAAAGGAGAGTAAGTGGGAAAACACACACACCACAGTGTGTTTCCTCTGCTCTCATAGCACAATAAGCAACACAGAAGACAGACATCTGTGTCTCAATGTGTGGGAATTTCTCCACACTAGCAGGCAAGCATTTCTCCACTGGACACCAGCTGGGTGTATTCTAACTCAATTCAATTCCAACACTATCTCCTTGAAGATAGCATCAGATCCTACAGGTTGAAGGTTCAGTCCCTAAGACTGCCCCCCACTTCAGATGCTAGTCACAAGCCCAGGCCTCAGGAACTTCTGACCCACCATCTATAAATTAGGGTTCACATAACTCCCTTCTTAGGTTCAATTAGTTTGCTTGAGTGGCTAACAGAACTCAGGGAAACATGTACTTATCCTTTACAATAAACCAGTAAATGTTATTACAAAGGATACAGATGGAGAGATGCATAGAGAGAAGTTATGTGGGAAGAGGTGCAGAACTCCCATGCTCACTTCAAATGTGCCACCCTCCAGGAACCTGTATGTTCTCAGCTATCTTGAAGCTCCCTGAACCCAGTCCTTTTGGGTTTTTGTGGAGACTTCATCATGTAGGCATGACTGGCTAAATCATTAGCACCTAGGTTAACCTTCAGTCCCTCTCCCCTCCCTGGAGCTTGGGGAGTGGGCTGAAAGTAGCAATACTCTAATCATACCTTGGTCTTTCCTGTGACTAGCTCCCATCATAAAGCTACCCAGGGGTGGCCAGCCATTAACATACAAAAAGTCATTACTTTGGAGACTTCAAGAATTTTAGGAGCTGTATGCCAGTAAACAGGGCAAAGACTAAATATATATAGTTCACAGTATCACAATTTAGAATATAGTTAGAATTAAACTACACAATAGTAGCACATAAAAAGGGAAAGGGGTAAATGGAGTTGGTGTCCTATGGCCTTAGCATTGTCTGGGAAGAGGTTAAGTCCTGATTTATTAGATTTTGATAAGACCACATCTAATCTCTAGGGGAAAAAAAGCAGAGCTACTGGTTAAGACATGATGGCCATTCGGTGGCTCAGTGGTGGGCGTCTGTGGAAGTTCTCTTCTGACCACTGCAATTCATCAGTGAAGAGGACAATAAAGGCAGACAGAGTGAGGCTGGGAGGAGGGTCTGGGGGCGTGAGGAGAGAGTGTGAGATTGGCCTTGTATTTGTTTTCTAGGACTGCCATCACAAAGTATCACCAACAGGATGACATCAGAAAGGTATTGTCTCAGTTCTGAGGCTAGAAGTTCAGGATCAAGGTGTTGGTAGGGCTGGTTCCTTCTGGGGGCTGCAAGGGAGAATCTGTTCTGTGCCTCTCCCTCAGCTTCTTGTGGTTTACTGACAATCTTTGGTATTTCTTGGCTTGTAGATGGGTCACCTTGGTCTTTACATGCTGTCCTCCCTGTATGCATGTCTGTCTCCATGTCCAGATTTCTTTTTTATAAAGACAATAGTAATATTGGATTAGGGCTCACCCTAATGACATTATTGTAACTTGATTATCTCTGTAAAGACTGTGTTTTCAAATAAGGCCACATTCTGAGGTACTGGGGGTTAGGATTTCAATATATATTTTTTTATTTAGGTGGTGGGTGGGTGGGTGGGGGGGAGACACAGTTCAACCCATAGAGGCATATGGGAAAAAAAGGTGGGGGAGAAAATGGACCAGGTGCACATAACCTGACTGCCAGGCAACATCCAAACAAGAGTCCAATTGACATCCTTGGTCATGAATTTAAATTGAGACCAACCAGGGAGGTGTGTATTTCTCTTCAGCGATGTCTATCTGCATAGTGAAAGTTTGTATTCCATTTTATTTTTTCTTATGTTGTTTTATTATTGGACATTTTGTGGGGGTACTTTTGCAAATATCTACTATTTTGACCACATTACAT
Source organism: Galeopterus variegatus (assembly GCF_000696425.1). Lineage (NCBI taxonomy): Eukaryota > Metazoa > Chordata > Mammalia > Dermoptera > Cynocephalidae > Galeopterus > Galeopterus variegatus. The sequence continues at coordinate 88,768 of NW_007733316.1, read as the reverse complement.
TTAATTGGTGGGCTGCCATGTAAGCACCATTATAAACATTGATGATATAAGAAAGTGACAAAAATAAGCACCTGGGTTTCTTGTACAGAAGACAGCAAAGAACTTGTTGGTGTTGATATTAGTCAGGGTTCTGCAGAAAAACAGAACTAATAGAAGATAGATAGGTAGATGGATAAATAGATGAGAGGGAATTTATTATGAAAATTGGCTCATGCGATTGTGGAGATTGAGTCGTCCCATAATATGCCATCTGCAACCTGGAGACAAAGAAAACTGGTAGCACAGCTCAGTCCGAGTGTGAAAGCCTCAGAACTAGGAAAGCTGATGGTGTAACTCTCAGTCCGAGGCCAAAGGCCTGAGAACCCAGGAGGCCTTTTGTGCGAGTTCTGAAGTCCAAAGTGGGAGAATCTGGAATTCTGATATTCAAGGGTAGGAGAAGATGTATGTCCCAGCTCCAGAAGACAGCAAATTTGCTTTTTCTCTTCCATTTTGTTTTTTCTGGGCCCTCAGAGGATTGGATGGTGCCTATTCATATTGGGGTGAAGGCAAATATTCCTTATTTAGTTCACCGATTTAAATGCCAATCTCTTCCAGAAACTGCCTCACAGACATACTCAGAAATAATGCTTTACCAGCTATCTGGGTATTCTTTAACCCAGTCAGGTTGACACCTAAACTTAACCATTACAGAGTCCTTATAGGTCAGGAGGAAGTGATCTCTCTGGGAATTGATGCCTGATCCTCACCCAATTGCAAGACATAGTGAAAATTTGAGTTAAAAATGTAATTGATACTTATTTAGACAGCATAGGGTTAGTAAAAAACAAGACATGGAAACTTCCATTGACTAGATTCCCATTCCAAAAGTGAGTTGGAGAATTAAGGCAATTCTCAACTTCAAAACTGTCCAGTAGAAATACAATGTAAGCCACACATGAAATTTTAAAATTTCTAGAATCCACATTAAAAAAAGTAGAAAGGAATAGATAAATTAATCTCAGCAATATATTTTATTTAACTTAGTAGTCCTAAATATCATCATTTCAGAATGTAATAGACATTAAAAATTATTAATATCTTATACATATTTTTTCATATTAAAGCTTTGAAATTAGTGTGAATATTCCACTTAGAGCACATTTCAATTTGTGCCCTAAATTTTTATCAGAAGTATGTGATTTGTAGTTTGAGTTTATAAAATTTATGGTTGAAAAAAATAGATTCACATACCAAGTTGTTCTAAACATACTTGAAAGTTTTCAAATTATTAAGTTGATCGGAAGTTTTTAGATTTTAATTTAAATAAATTAAAATTTATTAATCTATTTTAATTTAGCATAGATTTTAATTTAATTAAAATAAAATAAAAGTTAAAAACTTAGTTTCTTGGTTGCACTAGCCATATTTCAAGGCTTAGTAGCCACGTGTTGTATTGAACAGTACATTTTCAGGTAATTCAGACTCCAGGGCATGGAGTAGATGGGTAGTTGCCATAGAATTAATCAACCAATTTTCTTCTTTCTTTGGTAGTGTCATTATTTTCAGGAATCACATTAATCACATTTGTTCATTAAACCTGCCGACACAGTCCTATTATAAGGAAAAGCTTTTTAAATTTTTCTTAGCAAAACTGGGTCAAATTCTTGATTTTGCCTATGAGGCTGAATTTAGTCACTTTGCCTGCTGCAAATGATGTACTTTTGTATTTTCTGTAGCTATCCTGTGGGGACCTGGGTGTTTTTTCAGCTTGCAGCTGCACTCTTGTTAGGTCAACAATTAGTCCAGTATTTTGAGTTGCATAACAAATATATTAGCTCCCAGGAAATAAATGGTGCCAAGATACACTTATGCCGATTTAGGTGGAATCTCATTTAATGTGTCCTGTTCTGCATTTGTGATAAGATAGGGCTGTAAAATAATATGACACTCTTCAATACCATAGTTTTCAAAAAATATTTTAAAGAGAGAATAAGGGATTAGAATTCTTCTCTCTCATATCAATATTTACTGAGAAAAGCTCCAGACTGAGAAACTGGAAAGGTCTTAGAATTAAACCCTGGGAGTATAACTGAATTTAAGCGTTAATCAAACTCTACCACGCTTCATAATTCCAGATGTCTACAAATAGGAAAAAGCAAGGAAGTCACAGACAATTAAAAATAAGGAGGCCAATATGGAAAACAGTATAGAGTTTTCTCAAGACATTAAAAATAGAACTGCTATATGATCCAGCAATCCCACTGTGGATATTTATTTTAAACAATGGAAATCAGGATCTTAAAAGATATCTGCACTTTCATGTTCATAGTAGCATTAGTTACCATAGCTATGAGGTAGAAATAACCTAAATGATCACTGATAAATGAATAAAGAAAATGTGGTGTACACGTACAATGGAAGACTAGTTAGCCGTAAAAAATAAAAGTCCTGTCATGCACTGTAGCATGGATAAACCTTGAGGACATTATGCCAAGTGAGATAAACTGATCACAGAAGGACAAAAATTAGATATACGAGATATCTAATTTCATGCATTAGTTTTGTCTGTTTGCATGCTTCATGTGAACGGGATCATTCAGTAAGAGCCATTTGTGTCTGACTTATTTCATGCGACATTATGTTTGTGAGATTGTCCATATCATTGCATGTAGTTATGGAGGCTTCATCCTCACTGATATTCAGGATTTTATTGTGTGAATATATCATAAGCTGTTTCTCTATTTTACTATAAATGGTCATTTAGATAGTTTCTACTTTTTGTCTACTATAAATGCTGTAGACACACTGCTGCATGTATTTTGGTGAACATATGAATTTATTTTTTGTTAAGCACATATGTAGGAGTAGAATGTTAGCATGTTGCAGGTCAGGAATTTGCCAGACTCATCAGAATAATTATTTCGCTCCATGCGGTATTGACTGGAATCATTCGGTGGTATTCAGCTGGTGGCTGGGTTTCCCTGGAGGGTCCGAGATGGCTTCACTCACATGCCTGTGCCTTGGCTGACATGTCTGGAAGACTGGGCTCAGCTGAGTCCCTCCCTCTTTCCACATGGTGTCAGGGCCTCTCCACAGGGTCTCTTCAGCACTGGGGGAAGCCCATTTCTTTTTGTACATGTGGGGAAAATAAAATCTTTTGGTGAATGTTTAGGAAAACTCTTCTGGAAGGCTGGAGTGACTTTAAACTTACCAGGAGACTGTAAATGAAACTAAATGTTGTGGAGACATGGAGGCTCATCACTTCCATAGTCTACTGGCTAAAGTGTCACTAAGTGTACCCAGATCCAAGTGGACAGAGAAATAGACTGTACTTTTTGGTGGGGAAAGGGGAAGGTCACATTTCAGAAGGGTATATGGGATAGGAGACATTGTTGCAGGCATTTTAGAAAATAAAATCTGCCATTTTAGGCAACAGAAAGGTCAGAAAGTAGAAAAGAAGAAAAACTGCAACTTAGACATTAGGATCGGTGGCTCCAGACTAACTACAATTGATAACTGAGGCAAAGTAATCAGGTAATTTGTTAAATTAAAAGAATTAGGGCAGCTTAGTTTTTTTTAAAAAATTTTTGGTCTGATCTTATTGTGTATCTTTAGCTTATTTATTGATTGAGCATCTGTTATGTTCTACCTTAGAAACTTACTTTGTTTTAGAGCTCCAAGGTATAGAATTTGACTCAGTGATTCACCTAAAATTTTAGTTCATTTTGTTTAGTTTTGATGAGGAGGAGAGTTCTATCCATCTATCCATCTATTCATCCATCCATCCATCCATCCATCTAACCATCCATCTATCCATCCCTTCTTTCATTCATTGATTTGGTATTTATTTTAGGTTCTGGAGTTATAGCATGGACCAGTACAAGGTCCCTGGGCTTATGGAATTCGCATTCTCCCTATTTCTAGATTGCAAAGTAGCTCAGAACAAGACAAAGAGATGATTATGACTAAAGAGAATTGGGAATAAAAAAAAAATGCCTGTAAGTTTCTAATGGTATGAGCAGAAATGCCTCCCTCTTGACTAGCACATAAACACATTGGGAGAAGCCCATTTCTTTTTGTACGTGTGGGGAAAATAAAATCTAGTGGTGAATGTTCAGCGAAACTCTTCTGGAAGCCTGGAGTGGCTTTAAACTTACCAGGGGATTTTAAATGAAATTAAAAGTTGTGTTCATTGGGTCAGAAAAGAGAAAACTCAGACCAGGAAGTTCTGAGGAGCTGTTCTTCTCTGTCTAGATGACCCTAGGTCCTTTTCACTTGCCTGGCTGCTGGGAGACTATGGAATGTGAGATGCTTCTGATTTTATGGTATACTAATTTTAGAAACTCCATGAAAGTATAAAAGTATGAAGATGAGGGCTGACCTCTTCGCTCAGTTGGTTAGAGTTCAGTGTTATAACACCAAGGTCAAGGGTTTGGATTCCTATACTGGCCAGCTGCCAAAAAAAAAAAAAAAAACCCAAAAGTATAAAGATGATTCCTTATTTCATTACCCAAAGATTACTTCTACAAATATCTTGAAATATTTTCTCAGTTTCTTTCAGCATAGCCACATACTCACAGCCAAAGCCACGTGTTTAAGAAAATTTGGATCACACGATATAAACAATTCCAAGTCCTGTTTTATTTTTTACCTAACATTAACCATAACAATATGCATTTCTTTGTGATACCAAATATCTCTGAAATCATGAGTTTTTAATGACTGTGAAGGATTCCATTATATGAATATACCAACCCCTACTTGGATATTTACATAGTTACTTTTATTATTAATACTGCTGTAATAAACATCTGTGTGCATTGATGTTTGTGTATATCACTGATTTTTTTTCCTTAGGATAAACTCCCAAAGGGGAATTTCTTGGTCAAAGATACAAACATTTTAAAATCAAGTAGCTCTATCTTCTCCACGCAGATAAAAAAACAGATTTGAATTTTCGGTAAATTAGCCTTGAAATGGCATCTAATGGTGGTGTAGGTGAGAATGCTGTCTTGTCATGTTACCAGGAGGAGCATTATCATAGCGGTCTTATGCAATTTCTTAATGAAGGAAAATCTCAATGATAGCATTCTCGAAGCTATTTGAGATTAGTTCAGGAATACAGTCCTTAGTCAAACTAATTTTTTTTTTTTTTTTTTTTTTTCCTCCAGTGGTTTGCTTTTTAGTTCCCAAGTCAGAGCAAGACAAGCAGACCTGCAATTTGGAGGTTGAATCCGTCACTGACAGCTGCTGCTGATATAAGACGAGCAGTTCCAAGTGCCTTCCTGCTGGCAGCTGCCTCCTTGCTGCGGGTTATCATTCCTTTCTCTGTATCATCTCGAGTCTCTCATTTTGTCCAAAGTGCAGAGCCAAGAGGGCATCTGGTCTCAAGTGTGAGACTCGCTCACCTTATCACTCCGGCATTGCATCCCACCAAGAGGGGTTTTTTCTGTTTCCTTCCCCCTCTCCTCCCACCCTGCCCAACCTTTTAGAAGTTTATAACAAGTTGCTCTCTTGTATACAGAAAAAGCAGGCCCTTAACAAGATCTGAGTGTGCTGTTTGGAACTGTTTATGACTTATTTTGGACTCTCCAGGCAGGGCCATAAATACACAGTTAATCTGCCTGATAGCAAGAGCAGTCACCTTGGCCCCAAGAGATTAACCACATGTGGATACACAGGGAACCCATCCTTCCTGCACCAGCCCTGGAGTGCAGCTGTCTACAAGCCAGGCCCTCTGTGGTTTGGTTGGGGGGGGGACTGATGCTCCAGCTGTCCCCTGGGGCCATTTCCGGTCCCTGTACAGTCTTCCAAACACCCCATGCCATCCTTGATCCTTCCTTGCCCTTAGAAAAGATCTATCAGTTGCTCAAGCCATTGTGTTGTCTCTTTTAACTTAAATTTGGTATTTAATCCTTATGATTGTGCCTTCAAAGCCTTGTCACTTCTGATTTGGTCATTTAGGGCTGCATTGTCCAATAAGGTAGCCACTAGCCATAGGTGGCTATTTAAACTTAAATGAATTAAAAATAACTAAAGTAAAAAATGAAGTTTCTCAGTCACACTGTATTGGACAATGCAGATATAGTACATTTCTATCATCACAAGAGATTCTATGGGACAGAGCTGATTTATGACATTAGCATTGAGGAAGGCAGGGGTACAAAAAAATAGCCTTACCACTTCATATTTCAGACATCTTTGCCAGCCTGATTGTGGAAAGAAAAAAGTCATAGTTGCTGACATTTTTTGAGCTACATGCTAGGCAATGTGCTGAGAGCCTTATGTGCTCTATCCCATTGAAACCTCAAGATAGGCCTAGAAGGTGGAGATTATTATTTTTCCCATTTTACAGATGAGAGTAAGAAAAATTGAGTAACTCTCCCAAGGTTATACAGCTAGATTTTGAGCCTGTTCTGCCTTCCTTTCAGCTAAACTGCCCTCCACCACCGTGAGAAGCCGCATGTCTGGGCTGCCGCTCCTAGACTCCAGAGCAGTTTAGTGATTTCTGAAACTCTGCAGGACCTTTGAAGTGAGGGTTGGAGGCTGGGAAGCTGCTCCGGCCCAAAGCCAGATGCCTAAGGTTGTGCACTGCCAGATCTAGCTGTACCTGGAAGACAACACTCTAGAAACCCCTGTAATTTCAGTTTTCTGCCCTTTAGACAGAAGCTGGGAGTTCATTGAGTTTCATCTTAAGGGGGGATTGCAGAGGGTTCTTGAGTTTCAACATCTGACAAATACTAGTTTGGAAACTGAAGGTCTTCAGAAGGCGTGATTCCAGCCACACCGAGTACCCTCATGTCTAGAGACGTGCTTTGGGTGGGTGGTCACATAGAGAGGACACAGGGGCAGTGAAAGGAAGACAGAAATAAGGAGGCCCCAGGGTGGTTCTATAGAGGACTCCACATTATGTCCCAAGGAGCTTCTCCTATAACCAGTGGCTCTCTCTTTATTTTCCCCAGCTTTATTAAGGTATAATTGACAAATAAAGATTATATGTATGTATTATGGTATACTATGTGATGTTTTGATATATACTGCATACACATTGTGAAATTATTAAGCTAATTCACATATTTATCATTTTATTCTATGGTGAGAACATTTAAGTTCTACTGTTTTAGCAATTTTCAAGTATACAACACATTATTATTAACTATAGTCACCGTGCTGTACGTTAGGTCTCCAGAACTTATTCATCCTGAGGAACTGAAACTTTGTACTCATTGACCAACATCTCTTGTTTCCCTCCCCTTCCCACCCCCAAACCCTTGGCAACCACCATTTTACTCTCTGCCTCTGTGGGTTCAACTTTTTTAGGTTCCACATATGAGTGAGATCATGTAGTATCTGTCTTTCTGTGCCTGGCTTATTTCACTTAGCATAATGTCCTCTAGGTTCATCTGTGTTGTCAAAAATGACAAGATTTCATTCTTTTTAAAGGCTAAATAGTATTCCATTGTGTATATACCACATTTTCTTTATCCATCCATCCGTCTGTGGACACCTAGGTTGATTCCATATCTTTGCTGTTGTGAGTAATGCTGCAGTGAACCTGGGAGTGCAGATGTCTCTTCCACACACTGATTTCATTGCCATTGGGCATACACTCAGAAGTGGGATTGCTGGATCATATGGTAGTTCTATTTTTAGTTCTCCGAGGGCCTTTCATACGGCTTTCCATAACAGCCGTACTACCTTACAGCCCCTCCAACAGTGGCCGGTCTCTCTCTTGCACACAGTTTCAGCTGTTGCCTTTGCTTTCCCACCTCCTGCTTCCTCCCTTTTGGACATCTGTGGGCACTGAAGTTTTCTTTTCAGATTGGATGTGAGCCAGCACCCCAGCACTTTGTGAGTCAAGTGTCAGGACAAGGTGTGACTTGATTCTCCCAGAAATCTCCCTTGTTCTAGAGATAGCCTCCTGGGCCGGGGAACTCTTAAGGACCAAAGTTCAATTCCCACCACTCCCCAAACACACTGGGAATCTCAGAAGGTGCAAGTTCCACATTTCCTGGTGGTGACAGATCAGAGGAGGACCAGACGTGACAACACGGCTGCTGCTGGAGGGGCTGAGAGGTGACTGATTAGGTTAAGCCTGCACGGCCAGTGCAGAAAGCAGCTGCCTTCTCAAGATATGAAGCCTGTGGTGGAATACAGAGCTCCCTGCTCTGAGCTCCTAAAGCCTTGAATTTTGGGGGGAAAACTCTTTGTATATCTTTTTTTTCCCCTCTTAACATTTACTTGTACATTTTTGTGGGGTACAGTGTAATGTTTTTTTTCCTTTTTTTTTTGTCTTTTTTCGTGTCTGGCAACGGATCGCAACCCTCGGTGTCGCGGGACCGGCAACGGGATCGCAACCCTCGGTGTTGCACCCGCACCTCGCTCAGCCAGCGAGCGGGAACCAGGCTGTATGTGGGATCCGAACCCTCGGCGGGAGCGCCGCCGCGCTCCCAAGCGGTGCACTGTAGCAGTGCGCCACCGGGCCGGCCCCACAGTGTAATGTTTTTTTTCCTTTTTTTTTTGTCTTTTTTCGGGTCTGGCAACGGATCGCAACCCTCGGCGTTGCACCCGCACCTCGCTCAGCCAGCGAGCGGGAACCAGGCTGTATGTGGGATCCGAACCCTCGGCGGGAGCGCCGCCGCGCTCCCAAGCGGTGCACTGTAGCAGTGCGCCACCGGGCCGGCCCCACAGTGTAATGTTTTAACACATGCATCTACTGCACAATAATTCACTTGGGGTAGACAGCATAGTAGATCTTTCTTCTGTTATTGTTTGTGTTCATGAATAACTTCTTAACCAAACTGTGAGCTCCTGAAGAGTAGGCAGCATGCTTTGGTCTTTGTATTTATGAAGTGCTGGGTTATATCTTTACTTTATGGCCATGGTTGGAAACAAGATGTGCAAGGGAGGCCACCATAAGATGTTCATCACATTTTGTTCAACCAAAAAAGAATGTGTCAGCCAGTTTACACGTTTCATCCATTTTTAGAAAAAAAATTATATCTCTATATAACCTGCCTTCTTGTTTTCCTTTTCATGTAACTTGTCTCTCTATTTTAATCCATTCAGAGAAAACAAATACAATGTTATCCATTGTATGTTGATTGCTGGCTATCTCTGGACATTGGGATTATGCCACAGGCAAGCAACAACTCTTTTTAACTTAAATAAATATGGAATGTCCTGAAAGCTGTGGGGCAGGACACAGACCTGAGGAAAAGCCCAACATCTGGGCTTTGGAAGTTCAGTATGGAGGGGAGCTCCCAGACATGAGTAGTTGGAAATAAAGGAGAGCTCCTGGTGCTGGAGTTCATCAGCTCCAAGCACTTTTCCTTTCTTACATGTCTCCCTTCAAGATTCAAAATCTGAAGAGAGGAGCATCTGATTGGCCCAGCTTAGGTCGCATGACCATTCTGGGTTAGAGTAGGGCAGGACACTTTGACTGATGGGAAACTGGTGCCATTACCAAAGGAAGGGGGAGGGGTGCTGGGAAGGCATAAGCAACAGACGACCGCTACGGACCATGGGTACTTTCCTTCTTATCTGTGCTGTCTAAATTTTTTGCAACAAGCATTTAAAAAATATTTTTATATATTTTATGTATATTATATGTACATTTATATGTATCATAATAAACATTTAAAATTTGTTATTTTAATAGTAAAAAAGGTATGGCAGAGCAAACACTGTAAGAAGGAGCTGGTGCGCTGGAAAGGATTCAGAGGCGAACATCTGGGAAGGTACAGGGTCAGGAAGCTATGCAAAATAGGTTCCGGGAGGAGCCTGGGATGTTTTAATCAGGGGACAAGGAGACTTGGGTGCATTTAAGAGTTCCTTCAAGCACTTGAGAGAGCAGCATCTGGATGTGGTGGGAGGCATTCAGCAGGGCCCCATGGTGAGGGTGGGGGGCCCAAGAGTGCTTCTGGGGATGTTCACTGCCTAAAGATAGAGAGGCCGCCTCAAGAGTTCACATATTACCTCATCAAGGTGTCCATAGAGGTGCTCAATGACTCATGCTGCAGGTGGCTTAGCTGGATGAGAAGATTCTGACAATGCTTCCAGCCCTAATTCCTGGGATTCCAGTCCTCACCATCAGCAGTGCATGCTCCTGTGGGGGAGAAGGCAGGCCAATTTGCTGAAAGTCCATTAAACAAGACCCAATTTCCAGATGACTGGGAAGAGGTAGAAGAAGAATATAGTTGTTATTCTTCCTCTTCTTTTTTTTTAGAAGTACCCAATGTCTTTAGTTGTGATAATTCTATGTATTAAAAGATATGCCCAAGAATATATTAAAGATTCTTATCTCTCTGGACCTTTCTTTCTGCCCCATGGCTGAGCCTCAGGCTCTGCTTCTCTTTGTCTCTGAGTCTCCAGCTACAGTAGTGGGGAGATGGAGCAGAGACAAACCAAACACCCTTTAAAGTGATAGATAATATAGAGGTCAAACGAAAACTTGACAAATATGATCAGATATAAGGAGATAGGTAAACTCAGAGAATTGCTCCTTTGGTGTTTTGGCTTTCAGGGAATTTGCTTGTGATGAACTAAACTTCAGTGAAGTAATTAGAATCATTTTTGAGTTATCTACAGGCTTGGGGATTTGAAGAGAAGTTTCTTGATTCTCTCTCCCTCAGAGAGCTGATCTACACTGGCTCATCTGGGGACATACCAGCCTTCGGAGTCATTTTTGAGTATCTCACTCCCAGGGTAAGTGGGGGGGGGCTCTTCTGAGCATGGTGGGCTTTGGTGTGCCTTGAATATGATATCCCAGGTGGTCCTAGGGGTCCCTCATTGCTGATCCAATTTGGAGCTGCCTTGGAAGGACTTTTGGGGGCCAGCTGCCCCTCAGTCAGGAGGACTTCTGAATCAGTCAGGGTTGTTTTGAGTCATTCCTGGGGCTCATGTGTGGACGCTGTGCTGTCTCTCTCAGATTCACCTTCTTAGAGGAAGCTCTTGCTCCCACAGCAGCTGGAATCGCTGCCTTGAGACTGCCATCAGCAGCCAGGATTCTCTGGGAATTGCCACAGCTGAAGAGAATGGCCTTGTCCATGGCCACGCTCCCTTACCAGATGACCTATATCCGAAGACAGAAATGGAGGTAGAAAAGTCCCATCCCCTTGCTCCACCTTCACAGCTCCAGGTCCTAGCCCAGGTGCTCTCTAGTCCCCTCTGTCCCATTCTTGTGGCTGTGAAGCTCATCATGCTATGTCATTTGCCTCACCCAGAATATATTGCACTAAATTATTACACTTTTATACACACATGATATTCTTTTAAAGTATTTGTTTCTCAAGGCTAGGAGCTGTGTCCAGTATTCATTTGTGTATGTCCAAGTGGTTTTCACATAGTAGGTGCTCAACAAGTATGGGTCCATCATTCTGCTCTTACTACTGATGAGGACAGCTAACGTTTTTTGAGGCTTACTATATGCCAGGCTCTGAGCAAAGAGCTTTGTGTACAGCGTTCCAGTTAACCCCACATAGATCCATGGGATACATGGTATTATTATCATGACTTTAGAGATAAGAGGACTGAGGCTTAGAGAAGTGCAGTGACATACACAAGGTCATAGATGGTCAATGGCGACTTTGGAATAATCATCATATTTTAGTTTTTTCAGAGCTCCTCAGTATTTAATTTTTCATCTTGTTTTTCTTATGCCCATGTGACTGAACCATTTTACAGATGAGGAAATAAAAGTTTATGCCATCTAAGTTCAAATAAAGTCACATAAGGTCTGGTAAAGGTCACAGAAGAGAGGTGGGGAGTGAGGGTTCCTGGTCTATCTTGTGTCTGGTGGCCTTTCCAACAACCACGCTGCCACTGAGGGCTGAGCATGGGCTCACTTGGCAGCTGGGTAGACTTGAGATGCTCTGAGGAATCTTGTGCCTCCACAAATGACTGCAGGCTGCCAAACTTCTACATTGTTTTGCAGTTTCTGGGAAAGCCCCAAAGGGTGCCACTGCACATGGGTACATCCAATACAAAGTGGAGCTGGCAAGAAAGATGCAAGGGAGACATATTAAATGACTCTGAAAACACAACTGATTGGTTATGACCAAAAAAGATGAAAAAGAACCTTCTATTAAAAAAACGTGGAGATGCAGTGAGTCCAAATTAGCAATCATCTTTATATTTTGGCTCTGCTAATATTAGACAAGGACCCCAAATCTGTCACTGGAACCACTCACACATTTTCATAAACCTACAAAATCATGGCTCAAGGAAAAAGGTATGCCCACGCCGTGTTTGGAATTTCACATCAACACCCCTCTGAAGATTTATAGAAATTGTGTCTTATTTCTTAGTAATTCTTCTAAAGGTTAGCTCACCACCCTCCAAGTATGTTTACTGCTTAAAAATAAACAGTGAAGACAGGAAACCGATGTGGGATAAACATGATCCTTATGTTTTACTCCTGCATTTCAGAAGGGTCAAAGTCTTAATATGACTTCATGCTGCACACTGTCAATAGTTTAGTTTGGCTACTGCTTCCTCTGCTTCTTGAGGCAGGATGGAAATAGGATGCACAGGACACGGGTATTACGTACTAGACTTTTGCGCTTGATCAGTGACCGGTCGGCTTGCCTCTATAAACAGGGTAGGTTTTTGTCATCAAGAGCATGAATGATAGAGATGAGCTTATTTCACATTAGGAAAGTATACACAACATAAGGCAAAGGCCAGATTTCAGCAGCTGCTTGACTTTTCTTAGAGTTCTGGCCAACAAGGGACTTTCCTCCATTTCTTAATAGGGCAAGAGGTGGCCACGTCACAGAAAGAGCCTTCCACAGACAAGGCCTTGCAAGACCACATCTTCCTCTCCCCACTAATTTGGCATCACACATCTGGTTAGATAACTGTTCATTAAAATCATTCCTTGTTCATGCAGGATATTGATGCTTCATGATGGGTCGGGGTGTCACACAAATATGTCTGTTCCTTTGTTCTGAAAAGGAGGGTGTTCTCCACTTTGATTGTTCAGTCCTTCCCTCTGTGCTGCTCTCCCTCCTCTCTCTTCCTCTTCTCTTGGTGTCTCACATTCTTTACATGCACGGTGGACAGAGCAATTCAAGGGCCATTTTCATCCTTGAGAAGCTCCGAAGTTCACAGACAGTTCCTCCCTCAGGGTCTCACTAGGAAATCTCTTGGGTACTTTAAAACAAAGAAACTTCAGTGACATAGGAAATAATGACAGCAGGGAATTGTACACACAGGGATGGAAGAGCTGAGAAGCCAAATAGGAATCAATGGAGCCCCAGAGATAAGCAACAGCGGGAAGCCCTTACAACCCTTGTCGGGAGGGAGAGAAGGAGGGAGTTAGCTAAGAGGGATCAACTCATGCAAGCTGGAACCTCCGCGGATCCGTTTGGCAGAAGCAGGAAGCACGTTGATGCTTTGCTGTGTCTGAGATACCATCCAAGGCAGAGAGGAAAGAACCTGGCTTCTTCATCTCCCCTGCCTTCCAGTCCCCTGCTGCTGCCTCCCACTGAACAAACCCAGGAAGGATTATGTTGTGGATATTGCTTACCTGCTGGCATGGCCCTGGGCCTATATGCCCTCTAGATACAGTCCTCAGCCCTCCCATTCTCTGTTCTGAATCCCTGAGGCTGACAGATTGTGGGAAATGCAGCCTGCAGGGGTCAGCTTCTGAGATTCAGAACAGAGAAGGGGACACCTGAGGACTGAATGGGTGGGCAAAGAGGTGGGCAAATGAGGGCCATCTCAGCAGGTAATCAATATCCCCGACAGGTAATCAATATCCACGACAGACAATCAATATCCACAATATAATCCTCATTGCAGTGTTCTTTCTCTAATTCTTCATCCTGCTATTTTCTACTTGCCTTAGGGTCCAGATCAAAGTCACCCATTCTAGAAAGCTCTCTCTTGACTCTGCTAGTCTGGGTTCTGCCTCTCTCTGTGCTCCTATAATGTTCTGGGCACACTTTTTGTTAGGGTATGGATTACATTAAATTGTAATTGACAATGTACTGCTTTGTCTTTCTCCATCAGTCAAAAATCTTCTTGACAGCATTTCTTATCTGTCCTTCTACCCCCAGTCCCAAGTACGCTTCTTTAGTAGGACGTCAATAATCAAATGAAGAAATGCCGGAATCTTATTAACGGAGAAGATGTGCAAAACATAAAAACTATCAGTACATGCTAATTACTTGCTTTGTAAAATACAAAAGTTGCATATTCAAAAAAAGGTCTGATTAGCTTTTGTTCTTTTTTGAGAATATATAAATTGCTTTATTTTTAGAGCCAAACCTAAACGCCAATGGTGGGGAGCTGGATATACTTTATCATTCCTTTTAGAAGCTAAATGTGTATCTTTGGCAGATAGAAACTGTTGACAGATTGCTGGAAGGGCACCCAGAGATGACAGAAGTGTGAAATAAATGGCCTTGGGAGCTGAAAATTGATTTTCTGAATGCTCCCTTCTCTTATACTGATAGTTATCTGCCAGAATAATATGCCGGTTTGTCCTTCAGTCTTTTTTCCCCTTTATTCCACTATGAACTGAGCTTTGTTACTATAGACAGGAAATAAGAAAACTGTTTTTATTTAATCATTGTACTGGGAGCGTGTATGATCTTCATGTTGAAAATAACTTTATTCCATCGATCCTTTTTATTTCCAACCATTGCTTCCCTTCTCTACTGATCTGGATCTGATGATTTTTTTTTGTAAGTCAGATGACATCCTTTCTTTTTTTTTTTGTCTTTTGTCTTTTTCCGTGTCCGGCAACGGATCGCAACCCTCAGTGTTGCCCCCGTACCGGACCGGGGACTGGCAACGGGATCGCAACCCTCGGTGCTGCTCCCGTGCCTCGCTCAGCCAGTGAGCGGGAACCGGTCTGTATGTGGGATCCGAACCCTCGGGCGGGAGCGCCGCCGTGCTTCCCAAGCGGCGCACTATCCAGTGCGCCACCGGGCAGGCCCAGATGACATCCTTTCTGGTTGCAGTGAATGGGTTAACATAATTTGTCATGAACGTTTCTTTCAAACCTTTGTAGAAGTTGTCTATTCATAAAATAAGTGGCTGTTTATGTCATAAACTTTGTTGATTAATTGAATTTTTTGATCTATGTAATGCTTCACAGGTATAGAATTTTCAGGGCAAGACATGTTTACTATTCCATTTTGATACGTATAATGAAATAGTAAATGCATAAATATATTTCATTTTATTTCAGATTTCAAGTATATCTTTCACCCATTCTAGTCTCCCAATCCTTTAGTTTTCTTCCACAAAATCGACTACCATTACTAGTTTCTTGTATACCTTTGTAGAATTATTCCCTGCTTACAAGGGCAAAGTATACTTACTGTATCCACACATGCAATTTAGTACAACTGGAGAATACTGTGCATGCTGTTTTACACTCGTCACTTGCATTGTTTTGCTTAACACTACACAACCCATAAATTCAAGCATACCAGGGAAGCTCTTCTCTCATCCTGAATTTCCTACATATGTCTATTTCTTATGCTTGGAAGTTATGTTTGTATTGGCTAACGGACTTTTCTATGCAACACTGAGGAGACAACACATTCTACTTGCTCAGGCATTTAAAACTTGGTATGAATTAGTTAACAATCTAATTTTCTAATTTGCTAATGGGTGGGAGTAGTCAATGACAGCATAAGAGACTTCGAGTTTTGGGGGAGAAGGATTGCTGTGACCAGGATGCAAGGTGCTGAGAGGAAACTTTTCCTGCTTCTCCAATTTGTAGAGTGTCCTTCTGAAATGTAAACAACTCAGAGGAGGTTAAGTTCTAAAAGGCAGAGGGCCAAGGAGAGCAATACTTGAATCAATATTGCAACACCAAAGTGATTGTCAAAGACAAACATATTCTAACCCTGGGAGATAAGGGTTGTTTTATAAATGCTGTTAAGGGTAACTGGGAAAATATACTAATAGGGATGACTTTAAGGAGTGGATTCAAAGGATCACAGATGTGCTCAACAACTCAGCAATAAGGATGTTTGCTCCTGACAGCATTGTAGTGGAATAGTGCATATATTTCACCAAGATTGAATAATATTCTACATGCTAATTTTTCTACTTAATATTATATTACAAATCCTTTTCAATCATTAAAAATTGTCTGCCAAGATCATTTAGTATATGCACATACCATCATTTGAACAACCGGTTTCCCATTGTTGAACACTGCTGTCATTTAAATTTTTTCACTATTTATCAGTATATTTATGAGGAAGTATGTTTAGGAAAAGCATATATTTATATAAAATAAGTATAGGTGGTAGGTTTACGGGTGATTTTAATTTCATTTTTGCTTGCCCGTATTTTCTAAATTTTCTACAGTAAACATGCATTCATTTTGCAACAACAATAATAAAAAATGTAAAAACAATTAGCTGAGATGTGAAAAATAGTAGTATAAAAATCAGTTTATTTTGTCAGTTTCAACCTAATTCTACTTCTTCTGTTTTGACTTATGTCCTGCTTAAAATTATTCATGGAAATACAATGTAAAATATGTATGGATACAAAAACAATAGGCATTGTAGATGCTGAGGGGACAACACTTGAATAAATCTAATCTTCTTTCTTGAACTTCTTTTCTGAAAAATTTTGTTCAGCATCAATTTCTTTTTCTTTCCCAACTTGGTAAATGCTATTTGTCTCACAGAGGTGGTATGTGGCATCTAATATTGTGCCCAGTATATGTAGTGTGATAGAGAATCACATGATGCTCACTGATTTTTGGAAATGATAAAGGTGATCAGCCAGCTAATTCCACTCCCATTTTAATTTCTTGAGATTGAGCTCCTCTGTCAGAGCTTGGACGGTGGCATGTGTTTTCTTTCTTTCTAGAGATATGAGTGTTTTCAAAGAGGCTGACTTTTATGGCTCCAAGTCATGTTTGTGGTGGGTGTTGGCAGGGTCTCTAGGTGTATGTTTGTCTCTGCTGACCCACATAGCAAGGAGGGCAGCTATATTTGCCTTCGTGGCCATCAGATGTCTGAGAACTTAGATGATAGAGGCGACTGTCCTGCAATCTGGGTCCTTTGATTTAAGTCATCACACAACATCTGTTAAGGAAACAGAGAGAAAAGTTACTTCCCCCACCAACAGACAAATAAACTACATACAAACTCACAAACCTTTCAGTAAAGCAAAGATCTTATTCAACAAAATAAAATTAAAAAAAAAAACAGAGGTAAAAACAAACAAATGTATGAACAAGTTTTATGAAAAGTAAATTCACATCTAGTGAAATAAATGTTTTGGGACCTTTTCCAGTTATTTATTGCCACTGTCATGCTGCAAAACAAACAATCAACTTCCACTCAACAATACAACACACAGTGCCATACAACATTAAATATTTATTTTTCTCTTGAGTCTATGGGACAGCTAGGTGATTGGCTTGGGTGATTTTTTCTAGGTTTGTCCATGTATCTGCAGTCAGCTGGCAAATCAGTTGTGTTCCACGTGGTCTCTCATTCTCCAACAGGTTTGTTTTCACAGTGGAAGGAGAGGTCCAAGAGACAGGGGAAGTGTGCAATGCCTCTCGAGGTCTAGGCTTGGAACTGACACAGTGTCTTTCCTGGATTATTCTATCAACTAAAGCAAATCATAAGACAAGTTCAGGTTCAAAGGGTGAGGAAATAAACTCTACATCTTGATGGGAGTTGGTGCAAAGACATTACATAACTAGAAGGGAAATTCACAGATTTATTTTATGAAGTTAACCTTAATAAACCTGATAAAGACAGTTTGAGAAAAGAAGACAGTGGACAAATCACACTTACAAATAAATGTGAAAAAATTCTGAATATAATATCAGTGGGAATGATATTTTGAATAAGCAGGGCTTATAAGGTGCTTTCAGAAAATAACATTTTTTCCCCACTATAGTGGTAGGATTTCTCTTGCTTCTTGAGTAATATACAGCAGATCCCATGATTTTATGGCCATTTTCACATATAAAAACTCTATATTGCATATGACTCTCAAGGATAGTCTAATTTTTATGATTAAAATTTCCAGACTTGTATAATAATCAAAATGCTAAGCTCGATTTAAAGTTAAAGGGGCTGGCCAGTTAGCTCAGTTTGTTAGAGTGTGGTGCTGATAATACCATGGACAAAGGTTTGATACCTGCACCAGCTAGCTGCAAAATAAATAAATAAAGAAAGAAACAAACAAATAAAAAAAAAGAAAAAAAAATTTAAACTACTCCCCTTCTCAAACTTGGACCTGCTCCAGACAACTGTGATAAAGGCGGGTGGTTGTGGTGGTGGTGGAAGGAATGGTAAGTTTCTATTTCTTCCACCTGCTGTCCCCTTCAGTCACCTTGACTCTGCTGTCATAAGGCACTTCAGCCAAGTTCTTGCTTCCTAGATATCTCAGGTGTGAGTCAACCACCTGTTCATTGTGTACCTCAAGGTCCAGGAAACACATATCAATCAATATAGGAATATATATTTCCTATAATTAATTATAAACTCTAATATAAAATGTATAACAACAACAGAGATAATTGCTAGGATACTTGTAGTTATTCACATCATAATCTCCATTAGGGTAAGAACTTTGATTGCCTTCTCTATCACTGAGTGATAAGTATAAGAGATCATTAACACCCTTAGAGGATCATTTGTTTTATGTTATTGTAATCATCAGAGAACATTTGTTGAATATGCCCTGTGTTCACAGAAGAAAACAATTTTACTCTATGGTAAACTGGATGAATTTAAACCCTGAGAAACTAGATCATGCTATGCAATTAGCAAAAAGAGTGGATAGAATATAAGTATAAGCGAAGAGTTATGCATAGCGTGCTTGGGTTACTCAATAGGTAGCAGAGTTGATGAAGAACTGAAGAAGCGTGTTGGCCAGTTTGCTCAGATGGTTAGAGCATGGTGTTGATAACATCAAGGTCCGGGGCTCAACCCTATACTGGCTAGCTGCCAAAACACCCACAATCCCCCCACAAAAACAACTGTAAATTAATAAATGTTTGATGACCCTAAAATAAGGAGGTATTTAAAAAAACAAAACAAAACAAAAGAAACCAAAGAAGGAAGTCAATAAATGGGGAAACAGCAGTTGGGGAAGCCATTAAGCAAGTAGGATTTATTTTTAATGGTGAGAGTAATTTTGACTAAGATAAAAAATAATTTATATTTATCACACTAAGTGCATTTGAATGGTTGTACTTAAAGTGCTTGATTTTGTTTGGGCTTTTCAAAAAAAGGTAGCACACATGAAACCATGCAATTTGATTGAAATGTTGTAATACAATGTGAAGCAGTACTGGAGGTTGCCAGTAGATGGAACCATAGATTTTAGAAATTCAGACTGAGATTTCCTTCTTAGTAAACAATGGTAATGTAACAGATTTGACAAAGCATAACTTACTTTCTTTTCTTTTTTTTTCTTTTAATAACACTTTCCTAGACACATATCCATCAGACTAAAGAGTAGCAACCAAAGTAAACTTGTAAGTATGAGATTCATCTTGGAGTTCACTTTGATGGTAAGTGTTGGAAAAACACTTAAACATTTTTATATTTATAGTATAATGTAAATGCTTAGATCTAGAAAATAACCCTTCACACAGACCCATCAAATGATCATGAATGATGTAGTTAGTGAAGGAGGTGGGTAGTACTGAGCAATTTAAATGCAGTGCCATTATCGTGGGTCATATTGCTTGTTTTTAAACTTTTTACTCAAATCATTTATTACTTGGCTGGAGAGTACACATATGGCTTATGGGTATGGTATAGTTTTCATGCTTAATTTTGTGTTATCTCAAGCCTTAATTGATTAATACAGCCAGAGTTTAAAAGAAGTGAGGTATACATGAGACTGGGGGTCGCAGTTTGGTATGCAATAGACATTGTATCTTCCAGTGTTTGAGGTTTTGAACGATGATCTGTGGGCAGGGGCCAGTTGCCACCAAGTCAAGTCCACCGAGAGCAGGTCAAGATCCAAGAGGAGCTAAAAGTGACATTGCTGGCCAAGTGTCTCCAATAACTGCAACATTGTTTTCCAACTGGCTTTTGGGGGTATCCCTGCTTAATAAAAAGGCATGACCTTCTACTAGCTCTGTTATTCTTCCTTTTTTCCCATTACTTGAGTATGATTCTTAGTTTACTGCCTTTCAAAGGCAGGTGGAAACATGTCATCTCCTACATTTTTTGCCAAGGTTGCATTGTGAAAAGCCACCTCTAACTTAGCTCTTATGGTTTTGAGGGAGACCATGCCCTTGAAAAATAACTGAATTGATAATACTAATAGGAATCATAAATATTTAGAAGATAGCTTTTTTGGGGAAAAAAAATTAAAATCTCTTTCTTACTTTCTT
Organism: Galeopterus variegatus; assembly: GCF_000696425.1. Classification (NCBI taxonomy): domain Eukaryota; kingdom Metazoa; phylum Chordata; class Mammalia; order Dermoptera; family Cynocephalidae; genus Galeopterus; species Galeopterus variegatus. The sequence goes on along the minus strand of NW_007733316.1, from coordinate 68,433 downwards.
CTTCACTGTGACCTCTACATTCTCTCTCTAATTTTCTCCCCTGTTGTACAGTTGATTTTTAGTTGTAGTAGTTATATTCTATAGAAGTCTCCTGGAACACTGAATTAGCAAACACTAACCCATTACTCCTAAGAGAAATGCAGAGTTGGTTTCCTATGAGCCTCTGGTCACAACATTTGCATCACTAATTAATGTATAACCTTGTTTTATGTGTGCTTCTGTTTAAAGACACTTATTCAATATGCATTGTTGATTATTAGCATTGATCTCATGGCCAACAGCACTGTAAGTTATGCCAGAAAGAAGCCAAACTAACAGACATATTTTCTTCATAAGGCATGTCATTGTCTTCTTGCAATTAGGAACACTAGACAACACTTCAGCCCTATGCTTGGGGAACATTTTAAACAGGGGAATCACCATCAAAAAGCACAAATCTGATACTAAATAGACCACAAAAAGAATACTTGTTTACAATATGAGAGCTGAAATAAGAAGATAGAAGGTCCCCTTTTTTGACCTCAGCTGGGAACTTGCAGTTTGGTTGGCTCAAATATTTTGCTGCTCTGCCAATGTCTGTCTGTAAATGACCATGAAAATGCTGTATTGATTTTGGGGTTACAAATAAATTTTAGCAAGCAGATGAATTTGTGAATATGAAATCTGTGAATGATGAGCACTTGCTACCATTGCAAATCATTGCCAAATATGTCGATATTCTTGCTTTAAACTGGTAACAACATATTTTTGGTTTTGCGATTATATAATTGTAAGAGCAACCCAGTCACCTAGGTGGTCCCATTCACCTGTCTTTTTAAAACAAATGAGACCATTGAGACATTGATAGATTGGGAATAGAATTCACAGCTAGTCCATGACAAAGTGAGGACTAGAACCCAAATCTCCAGATGTGTGGTGCACTGCTTTTTTGATCAGGTCAAATGATTTCAAAGGCTTTGGGGCCTTTGGAAGTCTCCTTTCTCCTCTAGCAGTGGTTTGTACTGAGTCTGACTTCCTGAGCTTGGGTGCTCTACTAGGGGACGAGGGAACCAGCAGGCTGGAGAATACCCAGAAACCTCCTATTCACTTTCTGATTTCAGCTCATGAATTTCTTTGAATCAAAATATAGATTTACCCCGTTAAAAATGCAAATTGATATTAAACACTAAACAAAATTAGCTAATAATTAAGCATGTGACAATTTATCATATGAGTTAGGCCTGGGGTAACTAGATTGAGGCCAGGTCAAGTTGATTGATAAGGGGTCTTCAGTGAGACAGGAAGGGGGTGGGGGACCCTCCAGGGACTAATTACCTTGAAGAGAAACTTGACCAATAGCCCATGGTGACTCCTACACAGCCAAGGACACCTCTCTTCCTGTTAACAGACTGAGACAAACGTGGAAGCCACTGGAAAAACTGTTCTTATCAAAGCTGAGGGGTTTGGTCTCATAGCTTAACATCTTTTTGAATAACCCCCTCTGGGGTTTCCTTTCCAGTTTGGCAGCATTTGCTTGCATGATACTTCTGTTTGATTCTTAGCCCTTTTTTTTTTTTTAATAGGGAATCTCCCTCTTTTGCCCTTGGCTGTGGGCTTCGTAGTTTGGGATTTGCACCCTGTTTCATCTTGTTTGGTTGTTGGTAACCTCGCTGCTTAGATTTTCTTTTCTGCTTTTTTGGGAAAAACTTACCTCTTCTATGGAAGCAAATTTTGGAATTAGAATGTTGTTATTTCTCTTAGTTTTCTCAAAAGCCAGTCCTCAACTGAGATTCAAGAAATGAATGTGTGGCATATATTTTAAAAAATGCTTCCTAATTTTTCTATAGGGAAATCTTGAACATCACCAGTAAGGGTGTATTTCTGTGCCCCAACAGCTATTGTTGATAAGTAGGGGGACCATGCGCATTGGTTTGCTTGCTGCAGTTCTGGAGTATGCCTGTGTCCCAATGTATTTATAAATAGCACCTCCTCTCACTTATGGGTGACAAATTATATGGTTACATTATAGATAACACTAATGTAAGAAACTTAAAAAATAAGTACTAACAGGATCAGCCTTTCCAAACCCTTCTAGATCAGGTTGACAGGTAACAGTAATTAGTGTATGATTTTCTTGGGTTATGTCATCCTAAAATATATAATTTACCTTCATTTCTTTTAGAACTTCTTTGATTTCAAAGACTAATAGAGGTACCTCCTTCCAGTACTTGGTGACTTATTCTATGGTTTAAATGTATTTCTTAAATTTCGAAAGTAATGTAAGTTTATTGCAGAAATTTTAGAAAATGCAAAAAAGCTAAAAGGAGAATTTTTTTTTAAACAGATTTTTGGGGGGGTCTGCTGATTTTTAGCTTTTTCTTCATTAATATATCATGATTTTTTCTATGTTATTAAATAGTCTCCTACAACAATAAATTGAACAATATTGAACAGTATTATGTTATTTGAATTCATCAAAATTTATCTAGCCAAAATGTTAGTCTTTTGAGATCCTTCTCAACAGAAGGCAGAATAACAGGGCAGGGACTTAAATAACAGTGGATTGGCTTTGGATGGACATAAGGAAGAGCTTGCAAGTTGTGACAGCACTGGGTGACAGTGGAAAGATCCCATTCTGAATGGTTATATCTTTTACTTGCCTAATGATAAGGGGCCTAACAAAATAATTTCTTGCAGTTAATTTCCCTCTCTCACTTGGTATTTTTATGACGGCTTGATACTTACAGGCAGAAAACTGATGCCTGGTTATTTTTATTTAGGATCAACTTTGCTATTGTGCTTCCTAACAGCAGTACATGTTTTGTGCATCCTCAGTGATACAGTGCAAATTTCATTAAATGTTTCCTTTATTAGCTATACAATTGCAAGCTGTGAAATTGTTGGAATTCATTAAGTGGTAGGTTATATATTATCAGAATTAATCATTTTAGGTAGTGAAAAGATTGTTTCAGTGTCATCATTTTTGTTTAGCTTTTAACTATTTTACTTTATTATTTTAAATTATTGTAATACACATACTAAAAAGTTCCCTGGTGCTTCTTTCAAGTTCATTTCTGCCCTACCTCCAACTCCCCTTCCCCCCAAACCAGGCAATCACTCTTCTGATTTATATCACTCTGGATTACTTTTTGCTGCTTTTGATTCATATAAGTAGAATCATATAGTACGTGCTCTTTTGTGTCTTTCTTCTTTTGCTTAGCATAGTTTTTATTTATTTATTTTTGAGCATTATCCATGTTGTTGGGTATATCAATAGTCTGTTCTTTTTTATTGCTGAACAGTATCCCATTGTGAATAAACTGCTTCAAACATTCTTATGCAGCTCGTTTTATGGAGTTAAGCATCATCTCTCGGGTGTCATCTCCTTTGGTGGCACTATTTTTTTCTTACATGACTTTTAAAATTTGTGACTAAAGAAATTCTAAGAGTGCTTGGAGGATAACTTTTTGCAGACAGGCATTTACCAAAATAACTTACTTAAGAGTTAAATTTTTTGTATCAGAAAGCATTTTACATTGAAAGGATAGATTACTCTGGTACCATTCTAAGATCAAAGCTTAGTATTTTGGTTTATTTAAAATTCAGGAGGACTTCCAGGAAGATGGCAAATTAGAAATGCCCAGGGGGCACTTTCCTCCCACAGAAGTAGATTGAAACAGGCCCACCATCACTGCTGCTGCAGTTGCCAGAGCCATTGTCCAATCCCAGAACCATCGCCCATCACAGAGCAGCCCCTTGCAGAGCAGCAGTCCTGTGGGTGGCATGTCACTTCAGCCTTGGACTCTGCAGATGTGAGGGAGGCAGCTGCAACCACTGTTGCCATTGCTGCCACTGTGAGTTAACCCTGATACTGCCAGTGACACCACAGATGCCAGGGAGGCAGTTACAGCTGCTGGTGCTGCTGCTGCTCCTACAAAGTAACCCCACTGCCACTGTAGACACCACAGACATGACGGAGGCTGTTGAAATTGCTAGCACTGCTGCTGCTCCCATGAGGTAACCCTGCTGTTGCTGCAGACACTGCAGTGCCAGGGGAGGCCATTGCAGTTGCTGGCACCCCTGCAACACCCATAAGGTAACCCTGCTGCCACCAAGGATGCTGCAGAAAACAGGGAGGCAGTTGCAGTTGCCGATGCCACTGCCATCAGCACAAGGTAACCCTGCTGCTGCTGCAGACACCATAGCTGGTATGGACCACTGTTATGGACATCATAGCCAAGTGGGTGGCTGCTGCAACTGCCACTGCTGCAGTCACCACCAGCATCAGTACTGCCAGGCAGTAACCATTGTTCTGCAAGCAGCCCACTGCTGTTGGAGCCACTGCTGCCACCTGGGCAGCCTACCAAAGTCACCTCTAAAAACACTGTCACCTCAATCACCTCAACAGCTGCCTGCTACCACAGCAGCAGCTGCAACAACCACTGCCACTGCACAGGCAGAACACCAACCATTCCACTGCATTGACACAAGAAGGGTCACCAACAGAGTTCAGGGAAGGAGAGTAATAGAAGAAGCAAGTGCTCTAACCAGATGACCAGACATCAATGTAGAGATGCTAGTAATACAACCCCCCCCCAAAACTCAAGAAAATATGGGTCCACCAAAGGAATATGATAACTCTGAAGTACCAGATCACATAGACAGGGGAAACCCTTGAAATGACTGAAAAGGAATTCCAAGTAAAAATCTTAAGGTAACTCAATGAGATACAAGAAGATGCAGTTAGACAACACAATGAACTGAGCAAAACTGTTTAGGATATGAGGGAGAAAAATTCACAAAGAGATTAATACTTTCAAAGAGAGTGTAGCAGAACTCGTGGAACCGAAGGAGTCATTCAATGAAATAAAAACACAACTGAGAGCTTAAACAATGAGCTAGAGCAAGCAGAAGAAAGAATTTCTGATCTTGAAGACAGTTTCTTTGAAATAACTCAGGTGGATGGAAAAAAATGAATCTAAAAATATGAAGAAACTCTAAGAGAGATAACAGACAACCTTAAGTGCACAAACATCTGGATCACAGGTATTCTTGAAGGGGAGGAGAAAGGAAAAGGCATTGAGAGCACATTCAATGAAATAATAGCAGAAAACTTCCCAGGTATAGGGAGAGACATGGACCTCCAGAGTCAGGAGGCTCAAGGGTACCCAAACAGATTCAATCCAAAGAGTTCTCTTCAAGGCATGTTATAGTCAAACTGGCAAAACTCAAAAACAAAGAAAGAATCCTAAAAACAGCAAGAGAAAAGATTCAAGTGACACATAAGGTAGTCCCTATCAGACTAACAGCAGACTTCTCAACAGAAGCTCTATAGACCAGAAGAGAATAGGATGATATATTCAAAATACTAAAAGAAAAAAAAACTGCCAGCCAAGAATACTATACCAAGCAAGTCTGTCCTTCAGAAATAAAGCAGAAGTAGTGTATTTCACAAACAAAAGCTGCAAGAGTTCACCACCACACAACTAGCCCTACAAGATATCTTCAAGGGAGCCCTTTGCCTGGAATCCAAAAAACAATAATCACTACCATGAATTCACAAGAAAGAACAAAACCCACTAGTAGAACAAAAATACAAATGAGAAAGAGAAAGAAACTGTATCTTACTGTAAACCAACAAACACTGAAGACAAACAATAAAAAGGAAATAAAGATACAAAAGATATTTAAAACATCCAAATGAAAGTCAATAAAATGCCAGAAATAAGACAATATCTTTCAGTAACAATCCTAAAGGTAAATGTATTAAATTCCCTACTCAAAAGACATAGACTGGCTGATTGAATTAAAAAGCTAAACCCAATTATATTCTGTCTATATGAGACTCACCTCACCTGTAAAGACTCACATAGACTATGAGCGAAGAGGTTGAAAAAGATATACCATGTAAGTGGAAATAAAAAATGAGCAGGATTAGCTATTCTTATATCAGATAAAATAGACTTCAAACCAAAAAGTATAAAAAGAGACAAAGAAGACTGCTATAGAATGATAAAGGGACCTATCTAGCAAGAAGACATAGCAATCATAAATATATATGCACCCAAAATCTGAACACCTGGATATATAAAGCAAACACTAAGGAAAGAGATAGACCAAAATACAATAATAGTTGGAGACCTATACTCCCCTCTCTCAAACTGGGACAGATTAAATTAACAGACAAACACAGGATTTAAACCATACTTTAGACTAATTGGACTTGGAAGATATTTACAGAACACTTCATTCAATAACCACAGAATACACATTCTTCTCATAAGCACATGAAACATTCTCCAGGATAGACCAAATTTTAGGTCACAAATCAAGTCTCAACAAATTTTAAAACATTGAAATCATTTAAAGTGTCTTCTCAGAGCACAGTGGATTAAAACTAGAAATCAATAACAAGCAAAACTCTGGAAACTATACAAATACATGGAAATTAAACAACAGGCTCCTGAATGACATATGGGTCCAAGAAGAAATTAAACAGGAAATCAGAAAATCTCTCAGAACCAAGGAAAATAAAGACACATCATATCAAAACCTGTGGGATACTACAAAAGCAGTACTAAGAGGGAAGTTTATTGTAATAGATGCTTACATCAAAAGAATAGAAAGATTTCAAACAACCTAATGCTATACCTCAAAGAACTAGAAAAACAAGAACAATCCAATCCCCAAATTAGTAGACAGAAAGAAATAATTGAGACCAGAGCAGAACTAAATGAAATAGAGACCCCAAAAGTGGTACAAAAGATCAATGAAACAAAAAATGTTTTTTTTGAGAAGATAAACAAAATAGAGAAACCATTAGCTATGCTGACTAAAAAAAGAAGAGAGAAGACACAAATAACAAAAATTAGAAATGAAAAAGGAGACATTATACTGATTTCACAGAAGTACAAAGAATCATTACAGACTATTATAAACAACTGTATGGCAACAAATTTGAAAACCTGGAGGAATTGAATAAATTTCTGGACACATGCAAACTAACAAGACTGAACCAATAAGAAATAAAAAACCTGAAAAGACCAATAACAAGCAATGTGATTGAAGCAGTAATCAGCAGTCTCCCACCTAAGAAAAACCCAGGACTGGATGGCTTTACATGCTGAATTCTACCAAACATTTAAAGAAGAATTAATAACAATTCTCTTCAAACTATTCCAAAAGATAGAAACTCATAAACTCATTGTATGAGGCCAACGTCACCCTGATACTAAAACCACACAAAGATACAACAAAAAAAGAAAACTGTAGGCCAATATATTTTTTTTTTTTGTCTTTTGTCTTTTTCCTTGTCCGGCAACGGATCGCAACCCTCAGTGTTGCCCCCGTACTGGACCGGGGACCGGCAATGGGATTGCAACCCTCGGCGTCGCTCCCGCGCCTCGCTCAGCCAGTGAGCGGGAACCGGTCTGTATGTGGGATCTGAACCCTCGGGCGGGAGCGCCGCCGCGCTTCCCAAGCAGCGCACTATCCAGTGCGCCACCGGCCGGCCCCTAGGCCAATATTTTTGATGAACATAGATGCAAACATCCTCAATAAAATATTAGAAAATAGAATACAGCAACATATCAACAAAACTATACACCATGATCAAGTGTGATTTTTCCCAGGGATGCAAAGATGGTTCAACATATCAATAAATGTGATACACCACATCAACAAAATCAAGGACAAAAACCATATTATTACCTCAATAGATGCAGAAAAAGCATTTGACAAAATTCAACATCCCTTCTTGATAAAGATTCTCAGCAAATTAGGTGTAGAAGGAAAGTATCTTAACATGATAAAAGCCATATATGACAAGCCCACTGCCAATATCATCCTGCATTGATAGAATGGGAACAAGATGCCCACTCTCACTACTCCTGTTTAACATAGTATTGGAGGTAGTAGCCAGAGCAATCAGGCAAGAGAAAGAAATAAAGGCCATCCAGATTGGAAAAGACAAATTCAAACTGTCCCTGTTTGCAGATAACATGATTGTATATATAGAAAAGCCTAAAGACTCTACAAAAAATCTCGTAAGAGTTGGTGAACAATCTTAGTAAAGTTGCAGAATACAAAATCAATACACAAAAACTGGTAGCATTTGTATACTCCAACAATGAACTAGCAAAAAAAGAAATCAGGAAAGCATGTGCATTTACGATAGTGACACACAGACACACACACACACAAAATACCTAGGAATCAATTTAATTTAACCAAGGAGGTGAAAGATCACTACAATGAGAACTACAAATCACAGTTGAAAGAAACTAAAGAGGACACAAAAAGATGAAAAAACATTCCATGCTCTTGGATTAGAAGAATTAATATAGTGAAAATGTCCATACTACCCAAAGTGATCTACAGATTCAATGCAATCACCAATGACATTCTTCACAGAAATAGAAAAAAACAATCCTAACATTCATATGGAACAACAAAAGACCCAGAACAGCTAAAGCAATCCTGAGAGACAGAGAGAAAAAAAAAAAAGCTGATGCAAAACATAACCTGACTTGAGATTATACCACAAAGCTATAAATAACCAAAGCAGCATGATCCTGGCATAAAAACAGACACTTGGACCAATGGACTAGAATAGAGAACCCAGAAATCATTACGCAAACTTACAGCCAACTGATCTTCAACAAAGGCACCAAGAATATACATTGGGGAAAAACTACCTCTTCAATAAATGGTGTTGGGAAAACTGGACATCCATATGTAGAAGAATGAAACTGGACCCATACCTCTCACCATATACCAAAATTAACTCAAGAAAGATTAAAGACTTAAATATAAGGCCTGAAATTATAAAACTCCTAAAAGAAAACAGGGAAACACTTCAGGTAGTAGAACTGGGAGAAAGGAAAAATAAACAAATGGGATTATATCAAACTAAAAAGCTTCTGCACAGCAAAAGAAACAATTAACAGAGCTAAAGGACAACCTGCAGAATGAGAGAAAATACTTGCAAACTATACATATGATAAAATGTTAATATCCAGAATATTCAAGGAACTAAAACAACTTAGCAGTAAAAAACAAAACAAAACAAATAAACCCACTAAAAAATGAGCAAAGGACTTGAGTAGGCATTTCTTAACAGAAGATACACAAATGGTCGACAGACATATGAAAAAATGCTCAACATCACTCAGCATCAGGGAAATTCAAGTCAAAACTACAGTGAGAGGGCCAGCCCGGTGGCGCACTGCTACAGTGCGCCGCTTGGGAGCGCGGCGGTGCTCTCGCCGAGGGTTCGGATCCCACATACAGACCGGCCGCTCCCTGGCTGAGTGAGGTGCGGGCGCAACGCCAAGGGTTGCGATCCCGTTGCCGGTCCCGGTCTGGTACGGGCGCGACACTGAGGGTTGCGATCTGTTGCTGGTCACGAAAAAAGACAAAAAGGAAAAAAGAAAAAAAAAAAAAACTACAGTGAGATATCATTTCACCCCAGTTAGATTGGCTACTATGAAAAAGACAGAGAATAACAAATGCTGGCAAGGATGCAGAGAAAGGGGAACCCTCCTACACTGTTGACAGGACTGTAAATTAGTGCAGCCTTTATGGAAAATGGTATGGAGGTTCCTCAAATAACTACAGATAGAACTGCCATATGATCCAGCAATTCTACTGCTGGGTGTATACACAAAGGAATGGAAATCATCATGTCAAAGGGATATCTACACCCCCATATTTATCACAGCTTTATTTACAATAGCCAAGAGTTGGAACCAACCTAAACGTCCATTGAGAAATGAATAGATAAAGAAAATGTGGTATATCTACACAACAGAGTACTACTCTACCATAAAAAAGAATGAAATTTTGCCATTCACAGCAACATAGATGAACTTAGAGAAAATCATGGTAAGTGAAATAGGCCAGGCACAGAGAAAGAAATACCTCATGTCCTCACTCATAACTGGGAGCTAAAAGGTAAACAAATAGTAAAAAAAGAAAGAAAGACACAACAATCACAATCATACATTGAACTTTCAAAAGGAGAGAGCAGAACTGAGGTTACCAGAGGTAGGAAAGGGGGAGGAAGGGTTAGAGAGGAATTGGTAAATGGACACGAAAAATGATTACATTACATAATGTTTAATATACTAATTATCCTGATTTGAGCATGATATATTGCCTGCAGGTATAGACATTCAACACTGTGCCCCACAGATATGTATGATCAACTATGTTATAATAAAAAATAATTAAAAATAAATAAGTAAAATAAAATCCAAATTTAACTTGGTGTCCTGACTTAATCTGGCAAACCTATCAATAGGTTATCTAATCCAAGCAGTTTGATTTGTCTTTTTGTCTTTTTTCATGACCGGCAACGGACCGCAACCCTCAGTGTTGCGCCCGTACCGGACAGGGACCGGCAACGGGATCGCAACCCTCGGTGTTGCCCCCGCGCCTCGCTCAGCCAGTGAGCGGGAACCGGTCTGTATGTGGGATCCGAACCCTCGGCGGGAGCACCTCCGTGCTTCCCAAGCGGCGCACTAGCGCAGTGCGCCACCGGGCCGGCCCCAAGCAGTTTGATTTGAAGCTTCAATATTCATCAATAGGGGAATGGATAAATAAATTATAGTATATTTATTTTATGGACTATTATATAGTAGCTAAAAAGAATGAGGTAGATCTCTATGCATTAATCTTAACGTGGTAAGATCTGCAAGGTGTTGTAAACTATGCAGTACACACCTAGTATCTACTCCCTGTTGCTAATAAGAGGCCCAGATAAAGGAAATGGGAAGAAAGGCTGCAAATTTGAAGAGAAAACAGGAGGGAATATTTCAGAATTTAACACAGGACACACATCCTTGATAATATATGAAATCCGAGGACTGAACACAATAATTATAGGTCTAAATATAGGAACGTTATAGCAAAAGTTTATAACACTGAGGAGAAAGAGAAAAATGCAAAACATACCAGCAAGGGAAGACCAATTATCCATAAAAAATGTTAATTAACAAGGAGAAGACTTATTAGTAACAAGAAATGAAAGAAAAATATCTTGAAATTTCAGAGAGAAAACAAATGTCAACATATATTTTTATAAAATAAAGAATAATTCAACAGTAATGGAAATACATTTAAAGACATATAAAGGATATTCATACACTTTATATATATGAATGCCTTGAAATCTATTTTTTGATATCAATATTATAATTTAGACTTAATTTTTTTCTTTTTTCCTTTTTGTCTTTTTTACTGACCGGTAACAGGATAGCAACCCTTGGTGTTGCGCCCGCACCGCGCTCAGCCAGTGAGCGGGAACTGGTCTCCACATGGGATCCGAACCCTCGGCAGGAGCGCCGCTGCGCTCCCAAGCGGCGCACTCTCCAGTGCGCCACTGGGCCGGCCCTAGACTTAAGTTTTGTTAATATTTCCAGGATATTTCCTTTTAATCTCTGTATTTTTAACCTTTGTTGTTTATTTATAGGAGTGACTTAACCAACATATAGCTAAATTTTTAAAGAATTTAATCTGAGAGTCTATGTTAACCGGATTTAAGAAGCACATTAAATTCACAAAATACTTAGATTCATCGGTGCTACTTATTTTGTGTTTTATGTTTGCTGTTGGTTTTTTTTCCTTTTCTTTTCTGTCTGTTTTAGACTGAATAAAGTTTCTTTGATCCAGTTTTTCCCCTCAATGATTTGTAAGTTGAATATCTTATTTTGATTGTTTGAGAGGTCGCCTTTAAACTTTTGTTGTACATCCTTAAACCTTTACTTGTCTTTTCATCACTGAGTTAGTCTGTGTTTATATTCTCCTGCAAAGAACAGAAGAAATTTAATTCACTTTTACTCTTCTCCACTTTCTCTTCTCCATTCTCCTATCACATGACCTTCCAGAGATGTTATCTAAAAGTTTAGTTTCTTTTTTCTTTTTTCCCCTTATATTTCCCTCCCCATCATTCTACCACATGTCCCTCAGGCATATCATGTAAAAGGTTAGATCCCTGTTAAAATTTTTTCAATCAGCAGATAAAGTATTGATTATTATATATGACTCTATTTGGATTTGATTTTCTTCTTGCTGAAGCACATCCTCGAGTAATTCATTAAGATGAGTATTAAACTTTCTGAGCCTAAAATGCCATTTTTTCATTCTTACACCTGAATGTTAGTGTGGTTTGTTTTAGTATTCTTTTTTTCCATTTTAGTATTTTAAGCTCAAAATTACCGTCAGATCTTGGAAAACATTATTCTATTGTCTTTTTTACCTGGTATTACTGATGAGAAGTCCAATATAAATCTCTTTCTTTAAGTGGATTATTTATTTCCAAACTTTACCTCTGGTAAGACTTTTCTCTTTACTCTTGGCTTTCTGAATTTTTTCATGTTGGTTTTAGATGTTTAGTTTATTCATACTGCCCAGAACTCAATGGCTTCTTTTAATTTGAAGTGTTATGACTCTATTTTCTCTATTTATGGAACTTTGTAGATGTTTATTGGTACTTGAGAGATATTTTTCATGTCTCTTTAACTTCTCTTTTGTATACTTTATCTCCTTTTCTTTTTTGTGCATTCTTTGGGAGCAGTTTTTACCTGCTTTTTCTGTTTTATAAGTTACTTTTCTACTGTATCCATTCAACCGTTTTCTCCAACTATTGATTTTTTTTAAGCTATAGGATTAAATTTTTTATTTTTTCTTATGGTTTCTATATTCCCTCACATCTCATAAAGACAGTAATTACACATATTCTAGAGTCTTTTTTGTTATGTTTTCTGTATTTGCTCTGCTTCTGCAGGTGGAAGTTGTTACTTGGTTTAGTTTGGTGACTATCTTTTTATGTTGGCTTTCTTTTTTTTTTTTTTTTTGGCAGCTGGCCTGTACGGGGATCTGAACCCATGACCTTGGTATTATAACACTGTGCTCTAACCAAGTGAACTAACCAGCCAGCCCAAAATCGGCTTTCTTTAAATGTTTGGTAAACATTTTGTGTATTTATCTGCGTTATCTGAGAGCCCAGCTTATCAAATCTTTATAAGTTGAATTTATGTTTCTTATATGCTTTTGGACATCTAAGAATTTGGAATGGGACAGGAAGTTGGGCTGGCTACATAGTTTGCAAGGACCAGTGAAAAAGTGGGGCATTTTGTCCAAAAGCAGGAAAGAGTGTAGTTAAAGGTACTAAATACAAAGATTTTTTCCCTCTGTAACATTCTACTAATTTAAAATATGAATAACATTTTTCTAAGTCACTAAATTTTCTTTTATTATATCATTCTCCTCCCCACCTCCAAACTTAAAATATTTTAACTTGTTTTCAGTGGCAAAAATGGTTAATAGTTCCTAATCTATGTGTAAAGCATTATTACTCCCCCTCTTTTAAAAATTTTTAATCTTGTAAATTTTGATGATATACACATAATATAAAATTTACCATCTTAATCATTTTCAAATGTTCAGTTCAGTGGCACTAAGTACACTCATGTTGCTGGGCAACCATCACCACTGTTCCTCTCCAGAGCCCTTTTCATCTTGTAAAACTGAAAAAATATAAACCTTTTTTCTTTAAACATTTTCATTATTTGTAAAACATAATAGGGGTCATAGTGATATGAAAAGAAAAATATAAACTTAAAATTGCAAAAAATAATATTTTAGGTGTTATAGTGAGTTGAATAATGTCCTCCCCCTCAAATTCATGTCTACTTGGAACCTCAGAGTGTGGCCTTATTTGGATATAGGGTCTTTGCTGATGAGGATTTCCTGGATTAGGGTAGGCACTCAATCCAATGCTAGTGTCATTAAAAGAAGAGACGAGAACACAAAGGCACACAGAGGAGCAGGCCATGTGGAGACAGAGGCAGAGAATGGAGTTATGTTGTTACAAGGCAGTGAAGGTCTGGGCCACCAGAAGCTGAAAGAGGCACAGAAGGACAGAACTTCAGAGAGAGCACCACCCTGCTGACACCTTGATTTTGAACTTCCAGCCTTCAGAACTATGGAAGAATAACTTTGTGTGTTTTAGTTCACCTAGTTAGTGGCAATTTGTTACAGCAGCTCTAGGAAACTAATTCAGGTATCATACTTTCATGTAACATAATAATTAATAATACTTTATTAAGATGGCACCTTCACTGAGCATAAGGATTTTCTCACTAACTTTTCTTCAAATTCATTTGTTATCAAAATTTATACTTTTAGAATTTCATCTCAATTGATATAATTAAAAGTAACACTAGTTGCTCTTGACAAATGCAAATAATGTTGAATAATTTTTCATTTTGTGGAGGATATTTTGTTGGTGCAACTGTCACTGGACCTATTAAGAGTATTTTAATGCTGTGATAACATTGGAATACCCATTGATAAATTATTTTGAAATATAAATTTTAGTGTACCTATAGTTGATGATTCTTATGGAACATTTTTTTCTAAATAGATTTAAGTCTTCATACAAATTAGTTTTGTGTAACTCTGAATTTAACTTTAAATGTAAACTTATACAATGACATTTTAATGTTTCCCCTCCTATTTCCTGAACTTGTGGAGGTCTCTACAAGAAATTGAAAGTGTCTTAATGATATGTATATAATTCAAAAATGCTTTTTCATACATTCTATCACTGTATCTTCAATTTCAAGGGAATATGAGTGGGAAAATAGTCTTTCTTGTTAAAAGTTTGTTTGTCTGAAACTTCATATGAAAATAGTATTGTTTTTATCAAAAGTGACAATCTTTACATTTAATTTCTATTTCTAAGCCTATGGATGTTTGTTTTGTAACATTGCAGCAATTTTCCAATTTAGTGATATCTCTTTGAAGATATAATAACTCCCTAATATACTTTATTGTGTAATGTCCATGTGTACTCCTATGGTAATTGGTCATTGACAAGAGTTTTCTTTTTTTTTTTTGTCTTTTGTTTTTTGTCTTTTTTTTCCGTGTCCGGCAACGGATCGCAACCCTCAGTGTTGCCCCCGTACCGGACCGGGGACCGGCAACGGGATCGCAAGCCTCGGTGTTGCTCCCGCGCCTCACTCAGCCAGTGAGCGGGAACCGGTCTGTATGTGGGATCCGAACCCTCGGACGGGAGCGCCGCCGCGCTTCCCAAGCGGCGCACTATCCAGTGCGCCACCGGGCCGGCCCGGACAAGAGTTTTCTGTTTTTTTTTTGTCTTTTGTTTTTTGTCTTTTTTGTCCGTGTCCGGCAACGGATCGCAACCCTCAGTGTTGCCCCCGTACCGGACCGGGGACCGGCAACGGGATCGCAAGCCTCGGTGTTGCTCCCGCGCCTCACTCAGCCAGTGAGCGGGAACCGGTCTG
Organism: Galeopterus variegatus; assembly: GCF_000696425.1. NCBI lineage: Eukaryota > Metazoa > Chordata > Mammalia > Dermoptera > Cynocephalidae > Galeopterus > Galeopterus variegatus. The sequence goes on along the minus strand of NW_007733316.1, from coordinate 53,143 downwards.
TATGTGGGATCCGAACCCTCGGACGGGAGCGCCGCCGCGCTTCCCAAGCGGCGCACTATCCAGTGCGCCACCGGGCCGGCCCGGACAAGAGTTTTCTGTCTGATAACTGGCAGTTCCTGTTCTGCCCTCAGGCTGGAGAGTTGGTATGGGTGGGCATGCACAGGGGTTGGTGGGCAAACTGGCCTCCTACTGATGGTCCCAACGCTGCACCATGCAGAATCAATCCCTCCTCTCTCCTGGAACCATGGACACTCCCTCCATTGCTACTGCTACTGCTGCTGCCATCATTGTCACCACTAGTCGGGGCCCAGGTCCTAACGTGGCTGCCCCCTTGGGGCTCTGCAGCATTCAGACTGCCCTTGGTATGTGGCCAAGACAATTGTTGCAGGAGCTACTGCCTGCTGCATCTGCGGGCTTGATTCTGTGTGTGCGTGCCTGGAGTATTTTCTCTGTTTACACACAAGCTCCATTGTCCATCAGTCTTCATTTAAAAACACAAGTTCAAAGAAAAGATTGTTATAAATGTGACTGTGAGGGCAAAGCATTAAACCAAGTGTGGAGTTCTAAGTGTAGGGCACTGTGCAACTGCTCAGATCCCATGTCTGCAGAGCAAGCCCTGATGGGGAGGCTGCAGTGATACTCCATTTACCACCTTGATCTGATCTCTTTAGGACAGCCAACATTGCTTTACTAAACTGCTCTTATGTGGAATGCAGTGAGTTTGCATCTGAATTGGCTAATTCTAGTTTGTATTTTCTAACTGGACACAGGCCAGGTTCAAAGGCTTGAGAGAGAGAGAATAATCTGGTTCAGGGTTACCCTGATCCTATGACTAGCACCGAAACAAATTTTTAAATCTCTTTTTGTGAATCAAAAGTCACCTTTGTAACTTGGAAGGTAAGGTTTATATTATTCAGGAAATGCTAATGAATGTGTGTAAATAGAGTTCACCCTCTATTTTATCTTCTGGTCCTTAAAAATATAAACTATCCCCAAATTCCCAATTATACCTCATGGATCAATTTCTGGTATGATCTATGTCACTTCTTGACTTTTTTTTCCCTCATTTTCTGCATCTATATATGTTGAGTTTAGGCATTGGCAGGCCATATCTTTGTATCTTAATGTATCAACAGGCTCATAAAAATGTTTGAAATTATAAAGTGCAGACATTCAGATCTAGATGCTTATCTGAAAATGTATCCAAACCCATCTAGTACTGTTTGGCCTAATTTTGGAAGAGAAATTTTATGACATTTCTTTTTTTCCAAATAAGAAACTATGAACACAGCTTGTTGAGGTATTTTAACAGTACAGCTTTTTTAGTGATGAAAGAATAAGATGATGTAATCTTTATTATTTATCTTCAAAACTCTTAATATTACATGCTGTAGTGTAATGTTACATGTACTAGTTATAAAATGTATACCACAATTAAATTATAATTGGGTGAGTACATATCAGCTAGTTAACAAATTACCCAGATGTTCTTTATTCGTTCTCATAGATCTGTATTTGATTGTCTAATTATGCCTTTCGTTTGATTGGAGATGGTTCTATATGGAAATATTTGGTAAGCTTGACTTTCTGCCAGACCAAAGAGATGCAAACTTACTTGAGAAATACAAGCAACTTTCATTCACTAAGTGTCTGTGATTAAGGCAGAATCCCCTGCTTAAATTATAGCTTCAGGAAGGGAACATAAACAGAAACATAATTCCTGCCTCTGCCGCTGCTTTTCCCACTCTGGACATTAGCCAAACTTCAGTTGAGCATTATCAAAAATACAGAGCACACTGTCATTAAAAAATCCACTGAAAACACTGCTTATATTGGGATAAGATTTAAGAAAGTCCACAGTAGTGTGTTGGACTTGCAGAGGGAGAACACATACCCTGGAATACAAAGCGGAGTTGGAGGGGATGGGGGGAGGGGGAGGGGGAGGGAGGCTGGGGGTAATTGGGTGGGGGACATGGGGTACAAACACAATTTGTGGTGATGTGCATGGATCTGTCCTTCACATCTTGGGCATGAGGGGTGACAATCAGCTTTGTATCTCATGAATATTCATAATCAATAATAAAAAAAGATTTATTATCTTTTAAGAAACTTCTGATTTAGTTGCTGTTTTTGGTGAGCCCTTGGTAAAATGGAATGAAACAGCTTGGAAGCGGGTGAGGAAGGAGGTGAAGGCTATTACGTTGAAAACTCTGATGGGGAAGATCCACTTTTCTATCTGATTCATATTTTTGTAATTCTTGTTGAAATGATTGTTCTGAACGACAGAAAAAGAGAGCTTCCTTCCTTATATAGATTTATTCACGTTGCTAACAAGTTAAAATTATTTTCTTTTAAATGTTTTTACATTAAAAAAATGATTGAACATATCGGTCTTTGAAACTGAAGGAATTGAGGCATTAGTCTTTCATCTTTGGGGACTTTGGTTTAAACTTGGGTTAGTTTAAGCTGAAACAAGTTTGATCTTGTCACCTGCACTTCTCCACGCTTTCAGGGTGAGGAATAGTCACAATGAAGTCAAATCACTCCAAAATATTTTAGTATTAGATTCTACTACAGGAAGAACAAAACACTTCACTATGTAACCGAAAAAGATTCGTGTTTTTGTTGGCCATCATTACATTGTAACCTTAATCAGAAGAAAAATGATTAATTACTATAGCTTCTGTTATAAGCTATTTTGGAAAATGAAATCAGAGTGTCAGGTCTGATACTTTTTACAACCTTTGAAGGAGAGACTTTTTGGTCTGGTGATCTAAGAGGACTCTCTCTTCTTCTCCCTGGGAGAACCTTTCCCTGCCTCTCAGGTCCTCAACCCACTGGAAGTTTTATCTTGTTTTTTATCAACTCTCACTCTAATAAGTCTTGACTGTCATACCCTTCATTGACCAGTTTGAGTTCCAACTGGCCTTACAACATTAACATTTGAATAGGATTCGTAGATTTAAGCTGAAGAATGAGGACTGAGAGTGGGAGGTTTTGGTAGAAGGGGTGAGTGCCGTTGTTCTCAGGACATGAGCTTCTATTTGAGACAACACAGCAGCACCTGAATCAGGGCATTTGAAGAGCCTCCAACATTAAAACTGGAGCACTTTTGTTATATATAAAATATTCTCACTTGTAGTTACATTGTGGAGGAATAAAATCAAGTTGATGGATAAATTTTATGTTTTGAATTTTGAATTCACATTGCAAGTTAGTATTTTGGGGTGTGGACAAAGAAAGTACTGGGGAGGGCAAAGTGTCATTCTCACAACCTCAGCTCATTCTACTGTCTTTTTCCTCAAAGGGCACAGAGCACACTGGGTGGCTTGGGGCAGCATTTTTTCTCAGCTGTAGTAACTTGCAGAGTAATTGCTGCCTCGGTCTTACACTCTGTCTCTGTACACTCCTGTAGTGTCCTGGACTTACTCCTAACGAGGTCCCTAGCATTGCCTCAGCACTCATGGTGGTCCAGCTTGCTGTGCCCTCAATTTTCTCCATATGCCTGGGCAATTCTCCCCCAGGGTTGACAACAGATGTCTAGCTTCTTGGGGAAACATCTTGGATGCTTCTTGGATAGAGCCTTGAGTAGCTTCTCTGCTTGAATCAGGTACAAACTTTATTTGAGAATGTGGGTGAACTTGCTAGTACTCTGTGCCAGTATGTATTGGTAGTTTAAAAAATTCAAAATATGAAATTTATCCATGAGCTTGGTTTTATTCCTCTACCATGTAACTACAAGTAAAAATACTTTATATGTAACATATATGCTCCAATTTTAATGTTGGAGGCTCTTAAGATGCCCTAATTCAGGTGCTGTCGTGTTGTCTCAAATAGAAGCTCATCTCTGCACTGCCAGATGGTCTCTAAGCACATTTACGTGTGCAGATGTTAGATGAGAGAAATGAAAGTGAGGTCAGAGGCCTCGAAGGGGAGTTTGCTTAGGTCTTTGAATGACCTCATAGCCTAGATATTCAGAGATCATCAGGCCTCAAGATGTTGACTCTTCATTACTAAAAATTTGTGAAGCTAAGAATGATAATTTATTTACACACAATGAAAAATAGACCTGTCACATGGAACAGGATAATGAAGATTTATGATCAGCTTATTTTTTCCCTGTCATTAAGCTATGTGGCTCCTCACTGGTCATTTACTATATGAAACCACTACGCTACAGACCAGAAATACTCACATCCAGAGGGTCAGTTCCCTCTCTTTCCCTGTAACTGACTGACTTGGGAATTTGAAGGTTGTTTGAGAAGCAGAGCATCAGAACGAGGTGAGCTGGATGTAAAATTCATTAGCAGCAGCGGGCCCTGGTAGTCTGATGCCTCCAGTACACCACACAGTTGCCTTGTTAATGGGGCAAGATAGAACCAAGTCTGTTGGCTTCATGCTACATCCAACTCTTCCCTAGGGATAGCCTTACCATTGGGATTAGAAACACACCAACTGCAATGGCTAGGCCTTTTTCTCCCTTGAACTGTGCTTTATTGGGCACTGACAAAAAACTTTCCTGTCTATTCAGTCCCTACTTTGACTGACACATTGATTCTCTGACTGTATTACTGTATTCCATCCGTTATAGTCTAGCCTTTTGGCCTGAGAACTAATCAGGTGACTTGACCTAACATTGTCAGGGATGCTGTTCTTGTGTTTATGTCTGAAGAAGACCTGTTACTTCCAAGTTCTTGGGGACACCTTATTTAGCACCCAGGCATCAACAGAAAACATTTGTTAGCAAAAATAAGGCAGATTTTCAATCCTCCATAAACATTTTTTAGTTATCTACCATGTTTGATGCAGTGCATTAGGCATGGTTTTTACCATAATTATTTTATATTGAGTACTTTTAACTGTGACTCCTCTAAATAGAGCACCCTTATATTAATTCCTTTGATGAATTAAACTGTAATATTTCCTTATGGGTTTCCCAAGTTTTGATTTCTCAGTCACCTGAAGATATGCTTTCAAGCATCACCTTAAACAGAGAAATAAATTAAAGTCTAAAAAACTTGCTCACATGACTTGGAAAAGTCACTCGAATGAGGTTATTTATGAGCCATTTACTGGTGCACTGTTCTATTAAATTTATGATGGTCAATTATGATTATGAAAGAAATGTCAAAATAGTCTTCCAGGTGTATTTTTATAGCATTTCTATTTTGGTCTTTAGCTTTTTTGTTAGCTAGTCAAATTGTGCTTATCAGAGAATGATTAAAGGATATTTGAGACTAGATTTTGGTTTTCATATTTTATTGAATATAAAAGTTGCTAGCTTGGTTTTTTAGAATACTTCATAATGTATAGAATACGTAGAATACATAGAATATTCATAATATATTGTTTTGTGAAAAAAGCAGCTTTCAAAACAGTATATGATAATATGACTCCAATTTTGTAATGGAGCTGTGTGTATGTGTATATACCTCAATGAGAAAACAGGGAAGCAATTAAAGAAAACATGAATCAGTAATTTTATATACAAGGGTACTACAAAAGGTTCATGGGCAAATAGAATTAAAAGATAATACAAATCTTTCCATGAACTTCTTAAAAGTACCCTCGTATTTCAGGATGGTGGGAGAAATAAGTAAATATTTTTGTTTGTCTCTGTGATTTTTATACCCCCAAATTTATTTAAGATGATAACTGGTGTGTTCTGTTTACTCTAGATGATAAGTTAAAAAAATACTCTAGAGATTTGTTCTTTATTTAAGATAGCGATATGTTCAGCAACTACTTCACCATAAAGCTGGTCTTGTTCTTTTTTTTTTTTTTTTTTCCTTTTTTAAATTTAGGGCACTTGACTTTTTTCAGTCCCCTTTCATCTCTATGACTGATTAATTTAAAACCATTGAGTCAAAAGCCACTTTTCTACTTCAATCTTTGAGCTAGCCAACAAGATTTTTTCCTTTGTTAATATAGAAAAGAAATTAAAGATATTTCTATATTTTCTCCCATTTCACTTACTTAGTGACATCATTGATTAAAATCCCCATTGTCTAAGGGAAAATTTTTGAGCTACTCCTAACTAGAATAATTCATGTGCTAAAGAACTAGCTGCAGGACAACCTACTTTTTAGATGATAGTCGGCTTGCTAGATAAAGTTGTCATTACATTTAACTCGGTCTTTAATTATAAGCAGATGGATGAATTATTTTAATCGCTTCTGTATATCTTAACAGTAGTTCATACGTTGACACAAAGTGAAGAACATCAAACAGAAATTAAGTGCTGGGACAGGAAACAAGTCTTCAAGGGAAGCAATTGATCACAACCTGTCATCTTTAAAGGCCAGGAGAATGCAAAATAAACACTTGGGATTAGTGTACTAAATTTGGTTCATCAGTCTTCAGCTCTGCCCTCTGATAATTCATCTATCTCATTTATTTGAATGCTTTATCATGTATCTCTCCACATCTGTAATTAGCCTTTTCAGGTATTCCTCTTTTCTTCCTGCCTTTGAAAGTGTGGATGGTGAGATTCTGCAAGGAGAAGAGAAATTACCATCTAGTACAAAACAAGCAACTCTTGCTGAAACTTAGAGGAATTCTTGGTAAAACTTAGAGGGTGTGTTAGAATTAGTTTAAAGATGAAGTCTTAGCCAATTCACCATATTCTTATAGATAAAGAGTTTAGTTTGGCTTATAGGTAAAGTGATTTTACAAGAGGAATCTGGATTTAGGTTCATTGAACTCAAAAGACTTGTTCAAATTTTTTAAAATAAAAAGTGCCAAAATTAACTTCTGAATTAAAGCATTAAAATACTAGTATATAGTGCTTTGTTTCTGACTAAAGAGTTTGTTTTCCTTGAATAAAAAGAATATCATTAACACATGTGTCTTCTCCCATAGCAGTGAATACATTGATAATTACAAAGGAAATTATGGGGCCGGCCCGGTGGCGCACTGGATAGTGCGCCGCTTGGGAAGCACGGCGGCGCTCCCGCCCGAGGGTTCGGATCCCACATACAGACCGGTTCCCGCTCACTGGCTGAGCGAGGCGTGGGAGCAGCACCGAGGGTTGCAATCCCGTTGCCGGTCCCCGGTCCGGTACGGGGGCAACACTGAGGGTTGTGATCCGTTGCCGGACACGGAAAAAAGACAAAAGACAAAAAAACAAAAAACAACAACCAGACCGGTTCCCGCTCACTGGCTGAGCGAGGCGTGGGAGCAGCACCGAGGGTTGCAATCCCGTTGCCGGTCCCCGGTCCGGTACGGGGGCAACACTGAGGGTTGTGATCCGTTGCCGGACACGGAAAAAAGACAAAAGACAAAAAAACAAAAAACAACAACAAAAAAAACCCAAAGGAAATTATGTTTGGGATTTAACCCTGACATAAATTTTGCTTTAGAACAGGAGTGTTCCCAAGGATCTATTACAGGATATAGACTTATTAATTTATTCATCAATCTCAAAATATTAATGATGGTGAATCATTTTTATTATTTACTATGAAACATTGAAACCGTGAAACAATACATGTAATTCAGATAGATGTATTGTTTTCACCTTGACATTGTAAATATGAGATGTTTTCTAGTATTTTGAGTGTGGACATAATGCCAAAATATTGCGTTATCATATGCTACATTATAGACCCAAGAGGGTGGGATTTTCTGTTTATAGCTTCACTTTAAACTGTGTGTTTTAATTTACTTTGTATATTATCTATGTCAAAGTTTTATTTATTTATTTATTTATTTATTTTTTTTGTCTTTCTGTCTTTTTCCGTGTCCGGCAACGGATCGCAACCCTCAGTGTTGGCCCCGTACCGGACCGGGGACCGGCAACGGGATTGCAACCCTCGGTGCTGCTCCCACGCCTCGCTCAGCCAGTGAGCGGGAACCGGTCTGTATGTGGGATCCGAACCCTCGGGCGGGAGCGCCGCCGTGCTTCCCAAGCGGCGCACTATCCAGTGCGCCACCGGGCCGGCCCAAAGTTTTATTTATTTATTGAAACATAATTGATTGTACACATCTGTGGGGTACAGTGTTGAATATCAATACCTGTGTGCAATATGTGATGCTCAAATCAGGATAGTTAGTATATTCAACATTATACAGTGTAATCATTTTTTGTGTCCCTTTACCAATTTCTTGCTTATCCCACCCCCCGCCTCCTTTCCCACCTCTGGTGGCCTCAGTTCTGTTCTCTCCTTTTGAAAGTTGAATTAATTATTGTGATTGTTGTATCTTTCTTTTTTTCTTTTTTTTATTTATTTGTTTACTTTTTTATCTCCCACTTATGAGTGATGTGGTATTTTCTTTCTGTGCCTGGCTAATTTCACTTAACATTATTTTTTCTAAGTTCACCCATCTTGCTGCAAATGGCAGGATTTCATTCTTTTTTTATGGCAGAGTAGTAGTCTATTGTGTAAATATATCACATTTTCCTTATCCAGTCATCTGTGGATGGTTATGTCAAAGTTTTAGTCCTGTCTGATTTCCTGTTGTAATGTTTCTCGGCTGGGTATTGGAAGAGTTCTTGTGGGCTCAAACTTTCCTTAGAATCAACTGAAGATGAACAACATTTGGAGTTTCTAGTTTGTGGCAAATTTAGTTCCAAAAGTAGAATGGATTTTTGTTTTAAAGATTCTCTGATATTTCAGTTTATTTATGCAGTTGATTCCTTTTACTTCTGAGGATTGTCTACTTTTGGTGAAAATAGTTCATTTTATTTAATAGTGCAATCAACAATGGCATGTGGGTTTCAGACCAACAGATTGGAGGGTTTTGCACACAAATGGTGAGAAATACTTTTCAGCAGAGAGGCAGGTAAGCCAACATAGAGTTTGTTTTTATATAATCATAAAGCAAAGAATTCCAGGTTCAAAAGTTTATGTGATCTGTCTATGAAACTAATTTCTCTGGTTTGTATAGAAATAAAAAATAGTAATGGGAAATTCAGCTCTATTACGAGCTTCTGTATCACCCTCAGAAAATCTATTAACCTCTTGTCATGTACATTTTCTCAGTTAATAAGATAAGTATATGGGATATAGTAGGACTTAACCAACTTTCCTTGCCCCCTCCCTCCCTCTCCCCTTTCCTTCTTTTGTTCCTTTTCTACATGTATATTGAGGAAGAGGAAATCAGACCCTGATAGGCAGGAGTTGGCCTGGCACTCATGACTAGGCTTTGGTATTCCAATGCTGTACATAAGTAATTTTACAGAACACCAACATCAGACAAGGTCATTCTGTGACCCTTATGGAACAAGCTAAATCAAGACCACTCCATAATCACACCGGAGCACAGACAAAAACAACATGATTCCAACTACCAAAAAGACCAAACATCCTCCTGTTCTGGCAAATGCAAGTGACTGCTGCTTCTTTGTCAATTATAGATTTAGCCTCATTTTATTCTTCCCTCCCTGCAGATAATATTCATTTAGTTACCCCACTTTTTGACAGCATACAACCAAGAACAAAGCCCCATTTCCTTGAGCCCTTTCCAAAATAAGCTTTCAGAAGACCAAACCCTGTAAATCCTATCAAACACCCTCCTACAGAGATGCTCCATGGTTCACTGTGCTGTAGTTCCTTGTAATCTTTGGCTATAGGACATTGATGGTAATTAGGAGTCACCATAAAGTTTTCATTGAGTGACTGAGGTCATACAAGAATTCCCCCCACCCCTGATAAGAAAAACATATGGAGATCTAGAAAGCAATTTTAGTTCCAAATTTGATGCTATCATTTTCTAGCTTTGCTTTATTGGTCAAATCACTTGCCTGTCTTGGTCATAGCTGTCTAGTGATGAGATTGGAGTAGGACAATTCTACAATTCTAGTAGTTCTAACATTCTAGGGATGATTTTGCAGAAATTGTGAGTAGCATGCTTGGCATTAGCCAAAGTAAAAAATATTACTGTGTGACTTTAAGTGAGCTCTTCATTGCTTTAGAATGTCCAGTCACATAATGGAGGTTAGGGGAATGGGTAGTGTTTGTTCAGATAAGGACTAGGCAGACTGACCCCCAATACTTGTTGGTAGTACAGATGCAACAGTACCTGCTCATATGCCTTTATCATCACTGCCTGATGTTATCCTGGGGGGAGATATTTTTATGCAGGGTCTTCCCAAATAGATATTTACTTTCTAGACAGCTGGGACATTACTCACTGTTTAGCACAGTGCCATATATATAGTTGTTCGTAAATGGATATTTGCAGATGAATATCCTATTGATCACATGTTCTCTGGATATTTTCTGCCTGTCATCAGTTGAATATGAAAAACAATGACATTAGGAACTTAAGGGTATCTGAAGCATAGACCCAGTGGGAATCCTTTGTGATCTAGTAAGTAGGCAGTACAATCTCAACTTCCGTGCTAGTCTATTTTGCTTTCCTATTCAGGTTCTTGTTGCCTAATGATCAAATAAACAGCAGCATCTATCAACTATTGAGAACTTATAAATATGTCAGGTATCCTACCAAGCCTTATCTCACTTAGATCTCACAAGGCTCCTGTGAGTCAGATATTGTTATTCTCGTTGTACAGAAGAGGAAACACAAGTTTAGTGAAGTGTGTTAATGTGCCTTAAGTCATGAAGCTAGAGAGTGAGGGGTTTGAATGTTTGGTCCCCAACCCTTGCTCTTTGTTCATGCCACCATTTGTATAGTCTTTATTCTTGTATGAGGGGACTTTAAAAAGTTCCTGGAAAAGTAGAATTGAAAGATAATACATGATGATAATACCTGATCATCATGTTGAAGGGATACCTGCATGCCCATGTTCACTGCAGCTCAATTTACAATAGCCAAAATATGGAACCAACCTAAGTGTCCATCGACGGAGGACTGGATAAGGAAAATGTGGTATATACACACCATGGAATACTCCTCAGTCATAAAAAAAAAATGAAATTCTGACATTCACAGCAACATGGATGAGTCTGGAGAAGATTATGTTAAATAAAATAAGCCAGACAAGGAAAGAAAAATACCGCATGTTCTCACTCATAACTGGGTGCTAAGAAAGAAGGAAATAAAGAAAAAGAAAGAAAGAAAAGACCAAAGCAATACATTGATCTTTCAGAAGGGGAAAACAAACCTAAGGATACTAGAGATGGGAGGGAGGTAGGGTGGGGGTTTGGGGAAGGATAGGTTGGGTAAAGAGCATAAAGAAAAATCACTATTTATAATAACAAATATGCTTATGATAAATAAATATTAAAAAAAGAAAAAAGAAAGATAATACAAATCTTACCATGAACTTTTTGAAGTACCGTGATATGATCTCATATAATGTTTGTTCATACCACCACCATGGGGTTGGCAAACAGGCAATTGTACCTGATGTGCAATGCACAAGGGTTTGGATGTTCATTATTTAAAAAGGTCCTGGAGTTCAGAATCATAAGCCCTGGCTTTTGGTAAAGGCCCCAACCCACCATGTATTACAAGACATCGAGTCTCTCGAAAGCTTGGTTTTCTCATTTGCAAAATGAGCCTTCATTACAATATTGTCAGTTATAGACTGAATGTTTGGCTGTATTTGGACATGGGGCCTCTAAGGAGGTAATTAAGGTTAAATGGGGTCTTGAAGTGGGACCCTGACCTGGTAGAATTAGTATCTTCATAAGAAGAACACCAGAGATCTCACTCTCCCTCTTTCTCCACCCCATGAGGATGCAGCAAGAAGCAAGCCAAGAAGAGAGCCCTCACCAGAACCCAACCATGTTGGCACCTTGATTTTGGACTTTCAGCCTCCAGAACTGTGAGAAAATAAATTTCTGATATGTTAGCCACTCAGTTTGCAGTATTTTGTTATGGAAGCCTGAGTGGACTAATACAATGTCTATCCCTTCTGCTTTGTTTGTTGATGTGAGGTCCAGTTGTAATAGTATGTAGGGGGGCTTTTTACAGTCGTTTATCAGTCATCTGACTATGATAACAGAAAACCAGGTAATATGAAAGCACTTCCATACAGACCAGAAATGCTTCTATTCAGAGGGTCAATTCCTTCTTTCTCTCTGTAACTGTTTGACTTGGGAATTTGAAGTTCACCTGGGGAGAAGAGCATCAGAAAAAGGGAGCTGGATGAAGAATTTATTAATAGCGGTGGGACATGGTGGTCCATGCCTCCAGTACACATCACAGGTAGCCTTCTTAATGGGGCAAGATGGAACTGAGTCTGTTGGCCTCATGCTTCATCCAATTCTACCCTAGCATTAACCCTGCCACTGGGATTAGAAGAAACACACCAAATCCAATAGCTAGACCTTCCTGTCTTGGACTGTGCTTTGCTGAGCACTGCCCATAAACTTTCTTGTCTAATCAGTCTTTACTTTGACTGGCACATTGATTCTCTGACTGTATTACTGTATTCCATCTGGTTGGGGTCAAGCCTTTTGGCCTGAGAACCAATCAGGTGACTTGATCTAACTATGTACCATGCCCTGGGTGCTGTTCTTATGCTATGTCTGAAGAAGACCTGTTACTTCTAAGTTCTTGGGGACACCTTATTTAGCACCCAGGCATCAACAGAAAACATTTGGTAGCAAAAATAAGGTAGATTTTTCAATCCTCCATAAACATTTTTTAGTTATCTACCATGTTTGATGCAGTGCATTAGGCATGGTTTTTACCATAATTATTTTATACTGAGTACTTTTAACTCTGACTCCTCTAAATAGAACAATCTTACATGAATTCCTTTGATGAATTAAACTGTCATATTTCCTTGTGGGTTTCTCAAGTTTTGATTGGTTGGTTACCAGAAGATATGCTTTTAAACATACCATAAATAGAAAAATAAATTTGAAATCTAAAACAGCTTACTCACATGGTTAGATAACACAGAAAACTAGCTGATATATAGGAACTAGGTAATAAGGGCTTTCTTAAGACTGTGATGTCAGAAATGCATCTTAAGGTTTGGGGGATCATAAAGGTGGCTAATGCTAATGTGCTTCATTTTATTGACACAGAAACCTCATAGTCTCCCAGACCCTCAGCATCTAGTGTAAGGCATGCTCAGGTACTTCCTGTACCAGGCATTACTATAGCCTCAATTGAAAGTTCCATAGTCATAAAAAACTGAGTTCGAGGACTGATTTCATTGTCCTTTCATTGTCCTTTTGTCCTTCCTTCCATGTGGTAGTCAGCTTCTAAAATGGCCCACAAAGATCTTCTCCTCTTGGTCTTCACGTCCCTGTGTAGCCACCTTCTAATTATGTCAGAGTTGCTACGTGTGAACAATAGAATATGGCAGAGATAATGGTGTATGATTTTGAAAGCTCAGTCATAAAAAGCATTGAGGTTTTTGTCTTGGGCTTTTAGAGTGTTTGCTCTGGTAGAATCCAGTTACCCTGTTGTCAGGAAACTCAAACAGAGCTGTGGAAAGGCCCACATGGGAAAGAACTGAGACCTCCTAGTGATACCAGCACTAACTTGCCAGCCATGAGCCATCTTGAGTGGAGATCCTGCAGCTCAAGACAAGACTTCAGATGACCACAGCCCTGGCAAATATCTTGATTGCATCCTCATTAGAGACTCCAAGCCAGAGCCACCCAGACATGCTCCCTCTAGTTCCTAACACATAGAAACTGTGACAGGTAATAAATGTTTGTTTTAAGCCACCGTCTTTTGGGGGAATTCACTACACAACAAAAGGAAAGTAATACTCCTTACCAGCAATTTTTGCCTTCCTGGAGATGCAGAGCAGCCTGATATGGCTTTATCTAGTTCAGTGGTATTCTCCACATGAACAGGTGGTAGTGTGCTGGCAGATGTTTAACAACTGGCTCTCCAAAAGACAAACAAACAAACGCCCTGATTTGTAGCATTTGTCAATTTTCATGATGTAAATATTTCCACCATGGTCAGTTTCAGTGTGACATCACTGAACATGGAATTGGGAAGAAAAACATAGTAGCACACAATTATATAGAATTTTCCCCATATGGATACAATAGTTGGAAATAACCTCAATAGCATAGATAATATTAAAATGTAGTAAAATCATTAGGGAGTGATGAGGTTTGAGTATTTGCTACTTTTGTTTTTAATATAGTTTATTTAATCGTAAGCTTCTGTAATTTAACTTTTCATGGTGGTTGCATTTAATAATCAGCTCACAAAATTTTGATAATTTAGCAATTGGCTCTTGTGAACTAATGTGAGCTGGCTTTGATACACCATTGCCAAAGTGATTTTTTTCAGTGACAATATTTATTTGGATCCGTGTAGTTAAGTTACTGTTCGCGTAGTGGCAAACTTCACATCTGTACCAAGTTGTGTTCACACACAATAGATTGTGATTGGGAGCACCTCAATGGAAAAATTTTAGGAGTTTAGGACATTTGGTTTGTTCAAAGTTATCATCTTGGAAGGTGCTGGACCAGTTGACTGTTATTTGCCTCAGACTCAAGTTCTAAATATCAGAAACACCAACAATTGGCCAGTAAGATGTACAAGGGTACTTCAAAAAGCTTGTGAAGGACTGACCAGCTAGCTCACTTGGGAGAGCACAGTGCTGATAGTGTCAGGGTCAAGGGTTCAGATTGCTTGATGGCCAGCTGCAAAAAACAAAAAAGGAAATACAAATCCTTCCATGAACTTTTTGAAGTACTCTCATACACTCGTATGAAAAGAGAACAACAGACTCCTACATTCTAGGGGCACACATGTCTTGTATTATATGCATAGGCCAAGATTTCGCTTTTTACTGCCATTTTCTGCTCTATGGAGTCATTATTGCTGTCCACTTTTCCTGCTTCTCAATCTTCTCTTAGCTTCTAGGAGACCATATAATTTACTGATTATGAAAATGGGCAGCAGAATTACAATTGATTCCTGGCTCTTCAATTTAATAGCTATGTAACCTTAAGCACATTACTTATCCCCTCTGGTACTCAAATGCTTTGTCTGTAAATAGGGTTATAGGGACTCAATAAGGTGATGTCTGTAATATGTTAGCATAGTACCTAATGCATATAACTGTACAATGTTATCAACCATTATGTATTCAAAATAATTGGCTGATTCACTGACACTGTCCCTTGTTGACATGAGCTATGTTGTTCAGAAGCTCCTTTGGATTTCTTTGCACAATAAATTGCTTCTTAAAGATCTTCATTCTGCTCGAAAAGTATCCTTCCAAAAAGCTCAGTCTGAGAGCAGCTGGTGAAATGAGGAGGGGGCAGGCAGATGGTGTTTTTAAGCATAGTCATCCCACCATGGCCCAAGAAACTTCCAGTCTCTGATCAGGGCATCTGCTGGGGAGGGAAGCTCCACTCCTGCAGGAATTGGAGTTGTTCTCCCACTGAGAAAAGGGACAGAGTCCTCTCCTCTATAGAACCACGAGGATGAAGATTGAGGGTCTCCTCACAGTTAGAGTGCAGTGATTACTTTCCACGAGTCCTCTTGGGTTTCTCTTAAGTATCATTAAATCCAAGTGCCATCAAGCCAAGGACTACAAGGTTTTTTGTCTTTGTTAGAGCTTCCTCTTAACCTGACTGAGGTGAGAGAGGAGATACTTATTACAGTCTGTGTCAGTCTCCTTGGTTTTCAAGATGGGTCTCTTGCCTAAGCCCCCTCAGGGAAAGGTGGCATTGTTCTTTCCCTCCGGGGCACCTTGTGTCATAAATTATCCTCATTGTCCTCCCATTCACTCCCCTGAGTGGCTGTGAGTGTGGATCAAACAGGATTTGAATCTCAGCTGTACTTCTTACCTTGGACAAATTACTGAGCTTCTCAAACCTTCAGTCTTTTAATCTTAATTTGTAAACTTGTAATAAGAACGGTTTTACCTCCTAGGGTTGTCATGAAGATTAAATGACATGTAAAGCGACTGTGTATAAAGTACTTAACAACTTAACAAGACCTGATATTTTCAGAGATGAATCACACATGTATAGAAAACACCCCATCAACATGGATTTTTCTATTTCAACTTTTTTCTCTTCATCGTGTCAATCAATTCAAGTTTTAAGTTTCCTCCTACTCTTAACTCCTTTCTTTCCTTGCAAAGATAGGTTCCAAGTGACCTAATAGATCCTGCTGTTGCCTGGAATATGCAGTTCAATTCCCTAGAGCCTCAAGCAGTGCCAAAAGCTGGACAAAAGACAGGGGAGTGTGGTGACACAAAGATAACCGTGGTAATGCAAATTGACTGGTGACACAAAGCTGACCATGTTGGCACAAAGCTGACCATGTCGGCACAAGCTGACTGTGGTGGCATGCATCTTCTGCCAGTGCCAGAGGAAATGACAAGCTGACTGGGCAAGAGAGATGTTCACAGGCTACCGTGTCAGCTATTTGAATGTCTTGTATCTTACCTGACTTCTTGGAGGAAACCTCAGAGGACGCCTAGGCTCAAACTAATTTTTGTCACATTGGTGCCCTGTTGCAGCACTGCCCACCTTCGACAGCCCCCACTCCATTGCCTCCACCAAATACAATTCTTTGCACTGAATTTATTGTTTCCCAGCCCCCACATACCTTGATGAATCAACGGATGGTTGTGGATACAACTCAGGCTTGCTAACTAACTAGAAACCTTCCAGGGACATACCAGCAATGATGATTTGGAAAGCAACATGCCAGGGAGTGTTGTCATCAGGATAATAATGACTTTTTTTCTGGTAGCAGCTTGGTTTCTTATCTCCTGGTTAACCCGCTCCTTCCCTCCCCCCCCACATCTAAGATGTCTCTGTGATTATGAAGGATGGACCTCTTAAGCTTTGTTAATGGCTTGCCCAGAATGGGAATAAGGATGGAGAAGGTACGGCCCCTGTGGTCACAGAGCTCACAGGGGGCCAGCCAAGTAAACAGACTGGTCTGATATGGTCTACTGAGAGTTACAGTAAGACTTTGCATAAGGATTGTGGGGTACATGGAGCAGGGGGGTCAGGTAGTGCTTCTGTGAGAGGCTGACTCATGAGTTGAGCTTTGAAGAGTGAAGTTGTGACTATTCCCCATTCCTCTCTCTGCCACTTCTAGATCATTCTCCTCTGTTTTTTCTTTGCTCAACTTGGGGTCCCAGGAAGCTGACCCCTGCCATGGTGAATACTGTGATACACCACCCAGGTACCCCATTTAGGGATGAAGGATTTGGTCTCCCCAATTGCTGAAGACAAGCCTCAGGTGTCAACCCTCTTTAGGGATTGTGTCTCCTGAAGACAACTGCCTCCTTGTTGTGCCTCTTTCCAGGGGCAGCCCATGTCCAGTGACATCATTGAGGGGATATAAAGGTCAGCCTCCTGGCTCCAACTTGAGAGAAATGTGAGGGATCATCCCATCCCCAGAGCTCTTGTGGGCTCATCTGTGGCGTTTGTTGGGAGTGCACCACAGCACACCTTCTCCTCCACCTGATCCGGTTTCCTTTCCTCCCTTGCAGGGATGGTCATCCCAAGAGCACTTCCTAATAAACGTCCTGCACACTAACCTCTGTCTGAACCTAGCCCACGATACCTGTGGACTGCAGGGCCCAGGCTTCTGGCTGGATTCCTGATGGGTTCAGCCAGTGGCATGTGATGAGGTGGGAGGCGGGGAAGGGGAAATATTTCCACCTTGTTTAAACTGATGCCATTGAACACAGAGTTAGGAAAAGATGCTCAATAGTTCCACTATACAGATAAAGTAGATGTAGGTAATCTCAAGATTGTACATAATAGTGAAATTTAGTAAAGTAATGAGGAAGGGATGAGTTTTGAACAATTATCACCTTTGTTTTAATATAACTGAAGTCAGTATGAATTAATTTAATTTTTAATAATGGCTGTGCTTAATAATCAGTTTACAAAATTAACAATCGACTCTTGTCATATGAGTTGGCCACAGCACACTACTGAGTTGAAATTTCCAAGTGGAATTTTGTTTTATGCTGGGAACCTGCCTGATACAGGCAAGTAGAAGCTAACCAGGCAAGTTATAGGTGAGGATGATGCGTGAGTGTAGGGGAGGGGTGGGCTAAGTGTGGGCAAGGAAAAGGATGGGTAAGAATACAAGGCAGAAAGACCAGCATGTGTGTGTGGATCAAGGTGTGGCCACTTACTGGGTACTCAGCATTCCAAACAGTGGGAGCTACACATATCACGTGCCTTTTGCTTTTTCAACAGCTCTGCCCCTTCATAGCTTTTGGTTGTTTAAGAATATCATGAACTTCAGAAAGGAAAAGAGATCTGGTGATAGAATCTCAGAGAAGGGATTTGGTTTTTCGAATGAGCTTTGTCAAAATTCTAGAAGTAGGAGGCCAAGGACTCAAGTTTGAGTTCTATGTCTCAGGCATATGGATGTGGCTGGAAGGTTGGGGGTGTTTGCGTCGGGAAGAATTGGATAGAATCCTATTAATTGAAAAAGGTCAAAAAGCATTGAGAAGGATTGAGAAGATATTGAAGGATTGAGTTTGCAAATAAGAAAGTTTTTCTTTTAAAGTAAGTTCTCTTCTAAGTGTTTATTTTTCTACCTATTCTGAAAATATGGAAAGATTTATCAGTGTTTTGGTAAATCTGGTTCCAATACGATTGAAACCCAAAATGCAGAAGTGGGGAGGTAATTTGTTTTTGAAAAGTTATACTTGCCCATGTTATCTGGTAGGACTGAGATCGCAATTTCAACACACTCAGATCCCGGCTATGTTGTGCATCAAGAGATGTATTAATAGAGCATCCCAAACTGTTCTAGATAATGATGAAGTGCCTCTTGAGGCTGCATGTTCCATGTCTGACGTCAACGGTGCCAATATTCTGAGAGAAAAAGACAACTTCTACACCCTTCCTGTGCTGAAAAATTTCCACTGGGTTCTTAATCCAGGCAATGTGTGCTATATAGTTGAGAAGAGAATGCGGTTTCCCATACCTGATAAGGAAGACATTATCTCAGAACTTGTAAGTGGATAGAGCGTTGGTCCTTGCCCCTGACATTCTAGGAGCAAAACTCATGGACTGAATGGATCAGTTTGTAACTCATTCTTAGGAACTAACCAGAAGCACTTCACTAACCAGTAAGCCATTGCACCCTAATGATGGGTGTGTGTTAGGATCACATTGAAAATTGTCACGTGAAAGCAGAAACACTGTTTCTATGATTCCCTCTGGACCAAACCTGGATATTATTTTTTTCCCTGGAGTCTACACAGTTTTAACAGGTATCTCTTTGAATCGGTTTAAAACAAAGTTCATTTGCTTTTTCTGATACCTTCTTTTCATAATCAAGTACATTTGATTATATTTTATAGTGTGTGTAGAACTTTATAATATACAGGGTTTTCTTTTACCTTCTCTTCCCAGTTTCCAATCCAACATCTTAACTATAGAAATAGCAACAACTGTTATCTGTGTGGAGTTTCACAGTTGGTAAAGTCTTAAACACTCACATTATTTCAGTGGATCCCCACTATAACCTGGCAAAACAATACTGTGAGTCATCATATATTATGCGGAGGGGCCTGTGTTAGAGCATTTCAGCAACTTGCTTGAGGTTAAACAGCTTCTTAGAAGTGATATAGCTGAGATTCAATCCTGTCTGGCTCCATATTTGTCACATTCGCACTTAAATATCCTGCCGGACACAGATGCACTGTTCTCCCCACTCCTTCAGTGTGATTGGATCTGTTCCTAGCCTCTGCCTCCACTCTCATGGTGAGGACTTTGGTGCTTTGTGACCTATAAAGTCAGTGGATGTGCTGAGAGGAGGGAAAGACCCCTTTACCTAAAAGAGAAGCCACTTCATGTCTTCTCTCTCTCAACTATAGCAGGGGAGAAATGAGGTCCTGTGAAAGTGTCTCCATGAACTGTATCTGACAACCCTGTGTTTATTATTTTTTTCCCAGTCCTTGCAAACAGTTTCATAGGTAAGAGTGCATCTCAGTTTTAATCATACTCCTGGCACATATCCCTGTGGCTACTGTTTAGTCCTGGGGGCTAGGAAGGAACTAGATTCTCCAGAGAACTGGAAAGAAAAGAGTTGAGCTAATAGATTACCCATTGAGAAAAAGCTGGAAAGCAGGAGGTCATGGGGCAAGCAGAAGGAGAAGACTCACATTTATTGAGCACTGACTGTACACCAGGCACTTTGCTAAGTGCTTTTCATAATAATTTTATTTAATCCTCAACTATTTTATGAAATAAGTACTAACACTATCTCCAACTTACTGGTGAGAAAACTGAAAACAGGCAGCTTAATAGACTTGCCCACATCCATTCATCACAAACAGGTGGGGAGCGGTAAAGCAAACATTTGACACAATCTTTTCATGACAACTCTGTACTCCTTTAACCCTTAGGCTATTACCCAGTTCTGAATAATAGTGCAGAGAAGTACAGTCTGAATCTGTAGCAGGATTTCCAGGGCTCGTTACAGTGGACTCATCTCAAACCTGTCCAGATTTTTTATATTTCTCAGTTCCTTCAACACTTGGCTTCAGCCACAGGGAATGCCACATCATTTACAGAATCCTCTGTGGTCTCTCTTCTTCTCGGCCTGCTACTTGGAATAGTCTTTTCTCTACCCCATTTTCTTGTATAAACTCTCTCATCCTCTGTGTCTCAGCTGCAGACAGGAAGCCTGCCAGGTCCTTCCAAGTTTAGATTAGGAGTTCTGGGCATCTCAGACCATTCATATGGCCCCCAGTGGAGAACACACTATAATTTTGCTTGCCTCTTTCCTGTACTACAAGATAACCTTCATAAAAGCCATCTGCCTTTTTTGCTGTTGTATCTACAACATCACAACTCAAAGCAGGTTCAATAAATTCTCGCTGCAAAGTAAATGAGGATACATTTGCCTCATGGCCTTTGTATTCTGCTGTTCCTTCTGCCCCACCGTCTTCCTTTTCCGGGTTAATTCTTATTTTGTGCTTTGTGTTTCTATCAACATTCCCTCCTCTGAAGCCCCAGCTGGGTTAGGTGCTCCTCTTAGGTGTTTTATGGCATCCAGCTCTTTTCTCAAGTTTGTCACTTATCATACACTGTTGTCACTTCTCATCAGGTCTGGACTGAAAACTCCTTGCAGACAGAGTTTGTATTTACACAGTGTTCCCATTAACTGGTGCTGTGCCTAGCACAGTGTCATAACAATTTGTAGAATGAATGGATGCATTATTTTGGACACCACTAATTAAGACACTGTGACACTAGCATTCATTAATGAATATTACTTATGTGTCAGCTCTGTGCCAGGCATATGCCAGGTGTTGAAGTTACAATCATAAACAAAACAGACACGTTCCCTGCTGTCAAAGTTCTTAGAGCTTATTGATGAAAATGAGAGATGGTGGGAGAAAGGATCCAGTTGAAGATAACTGTTGAGTAGTCTAGTGCCTTCATAAAGAGTTACATTAAAGAATCATCCATTTTCCTTCTTGGATTAGTGTTGAGGATTATGAGTGTGGACATATTTTGTATCTTCCAACTTCCACAGATCTCATAGTTTAAATGCATCTTTTACTATTGTGGTTTAGTCCTCCCTATGTAGCAGATAACTACCAGTGGCCTAAGCTGAAGTGCATTGTGCAGCTCATTATGCAGAAGGTCTGCCTTCTGTACTCTTTACTTTCAAAGCAGTCTCCTTCTGGAGTGCCTTGGGGATCATCCTGCCATGACTTCCTGAAGTTCCCATCTACTCAATACCTTTCTCTGATTACATCACTTACGTGCAGAATTTGCCCTCATTAAAGAACTCAGCAGGATGTGATGACAAAAACCATGAGCAGACCTATTTGGTTGAAGTTCTCACTAGAAAATATGGGAATAGTGAAGATTTTATTATAGGAGAAAGCACCAACATCTGGGTAATTAGGATTGTGCACTGAGCAGAGGAAAGATGAAATGGGACACAGGAAGAATGAGAAAAGAAGATGCATTCAAGACGACTTGAAAGGCTAATGATAGCATTTTAGATAATGAGAGAAAGAAAAAGAAAAAAATTGAGGGTAACAGGAGGCAGGGAGTCCTTTGTGCAAATAGATGGCAAAGGACAGGAACCTGAGAAGTGTCATAAGGAGGGAGGCATGTAGTTGAGGAGAAAGAGTGAAGAGCTTTGGTGGGGTAGCTGAACTATGGTCCTGGCTTTGGAACATAAACTCTCTGGGCTTCCTTTGCCTCATCTGCAAAAGGCCCCAGAATTCTAGGTGCTTTCTATTGCTGGGTATGTTTTATTTATGGAAGAGATTATGGATTGGGTTGATGCAGGAAACCATAAAGTAGAGCATTTGAAAAACCTAGACCAGGGATGGCAAATAGGTTTGTATCCATGTGCTAACTTCTATCACTTGGAAGTGGCTAAATTCTTTTTGCTAAAAAGAAATCTGAGGCCATGTTTAGGCTGGATTGAAAAAAGTTCTGTGCTTGATTAGTGATGGGTAGGTCCAAATGTGGGGAGTAGTGGCCTATGTGCTAGGTATTTGAGATAATTCATTTAAACAAAACAGATATTCTTGTTTAAGATTTAACCCAGTGACTTTCTAAAAAGAAGGACCAAGGGTTTAGGCCTTTGCTTTCTTTGAACTACAGAGATTTACATGGAGATTTCTACCTTCAAGAGATTACCATGTTGTATAATAGTGATCATCATGAAAAGCAACAATTACAAAAAAGCAGAGCTTGAATTTATGAAGTGTTTTGAATTATCTTCCATTTAGGATGGTCAAGTTACTCCTGCATTAATGTGTATTATGTGATATTTATCGCAGAATAGCTCTGCATAGTGCCACATTTGCCAGATTCAGGGAAATAATCATCACTATGCAATTTTAAGTGTTATACAAACAGGACTACATAGAACAAATTAAACTGAACAACTATTACCTGCTGTGAAAGCCAATTTGAGAATTTGAGTTTCTAAGAATTAGCAGTATCTTTTATGCTTTCACACCTTGGAATAATACTATCATCCAAGTTCTCAAGTTTGGAAGGACTTTTGATCTCCCTGTCATTTTGAGAGGATGGGAAGGTTGCAAGAGAACACACCATGTTTGTTTCCTGGCTTCATCTCTCATGTGACATATTTTTAGTGAACCCTCAAATACATGCCTGTCTGTATTTAGTGATTGGCATGACATATTTCCCCACCCCCTTCTTCTGGCTAATCCACTGGTGAAGTTGTTTTAAAATTTTCATCCTTATGAAAATATTGTCTTTGAGCTCCTGCCAAAATTAGCGTGAGAATCCCTAAATCTGCCTGTGTCATTTATAGAAATACAAGTTAGAAAAATCTGGGTGGGGACTTTTGCCAATGGCTGCTGAACTTCACCCTTCTTTACCCTCCAAAAATCTTCTCCCAACACACATTTATGCCCTATTCCTTAGTGGTTTATGCTGTTCTCTCCCCACTGTTTATATACATCTAATGGAAAGGAAGAAAAGTCTATTCTGTCTTTCATACCATGAGGGATCAATTTGAGCTCCTTTTCTCATACTAGATTTGAGATCAATCTCCTTTTTTTAAAAAAGTATTTACTTATTATTATATTTTACATCCTAAGATGTTGTGCGGCAGTTGGGGGGATGTGGAAAGTAGAAGGGGGAGGAGGTAGGGTGGAAGAAAACGGAGGGCACATGGTTGAAACCCATGGCACCTCCCTCATTCTGGCAGGGGAACACACAGGCTTCCAGTGGTGGCTCAGTTGTGGCTTGCCTGGATAGGGACGTGAAGGTGGCGTGGCTGAGGCCCTCAGCCCCTCTCTGAGATCAATCTCTTTTGATTTTGGATGTACAGTGGAAAATTACATGAAGACACCTCAAATATAATTCCAGCCCATCTATTCAGCCTGAAACACAAATTACACTATCTGGGGAACCAATTAGTGACAGGAGGGAGTTTTTGAGAGTGAGCACCATTTTCTACCTTAGCTCAGGTTTTCTTGCATATATGGCCACAAAATGTTCAGAACGTATTGAGCCAAAAGAAAAACTGGAGAAAAGAACCAAAATGAACATTCAACTTATTTTTTTGTAATTGATGCAAAATCTTCATACAGTGAAATGAAGAGATTTTTAAAGTGGCAAGTATATCTCCATGTAACCAGCATCCCAATCATGACATAGGACCTTTCCATGACTTGAGAAAGTTGCCATCTGCCCCTTTTAAAGTAATTTCTAATCCCCGTAGGCACCGCTGTTCTAATTTCTGTCATCGTAGAGTAGGTTTGCTTGTTCTTAAACTTCATATTAATTGAATCATACAGAATGTACTCTTTTGTTTCTGGCTTCTTTCATTTAACATAATATTTTTAAGATTCATCCATGTTGTTGCATTTTTCAGTAATTTTGTTTGTCCGTTTTCCTTTTGATGGACATTTGGGTTGTTTCCAGTTTGTGGCTATTATGAATAAAGCTGCTATGGGCATTCTTGTGTAAATCTTTTTGTTTCCCTTTATCTTGGATAGATACCTAGGATAAGTAAGGCTATAGGGCAGATCTATGTTTAACTTTATAAGAAATTGCAGATTTTTCAAAATTCTTGTGTGATTTTACACTCTCACTGGCAATACATGACAGTTCCAGTTGCTCCATGTCCTCACCAACCTGTAGTGTTAGCCTTTTAAATCTTAGCCTTTCTAAACTGTGTGTGGTGGTGCATCTTTCTAGCGTTAATCTGAATTTCCTTGATGGCTAGTGATGTTGAGCACTTTTTCATGTGCTTATTGGCTATTCATATATTAGTTTTTGTGCAGTGTCTATTCAAGCCTTTTGCCCATTTTAAAAATTGAGTTGTTTGCCATTTTATTATTTATTTATAGGAGTTTGTTATGTATTCTGGATACAAGTCCCTTGCCAAATGTATGTATTGTGATTATTGTCTCAGTCAAGGGCTTGCCTTTTAATTTTCTTCATGATGTCTTTTGTTTTCTCACTTGAGTTCTTTATTTTTAAATTTTTTTTTGATGTATTAATTTGTTTTTATTTTTTTAAAAAATTATTTATTTTAATTGACACATTTTAATTGTACATATTTATGGGTTACAATTTGATGTTTTGATAGATATGTGTGTTGTATAGTGATCAGGTCAGGGTGGTTAATGTATCCATCACCTCATACATTTATCATTTCTTTGTGGCAAGAACATTCAAAAGCTTTTTTTCTAGCTATTAGGTAATAAATAAAGCTTAACTGTTAATGATAGTCACCCTACTGTGTAACAGAACACCAGAACTTATTCCTACTATCTGATTGTAATTTTGTACCCTTTTGCCAACTTCCTCCCATTTTCCCCGCTTTCCCTCCTCAGTCTCTGGTAACCACTGTTCTGGTCTCTGCCTTAATAATGTCTTTTAATGAGCATAAATGATTCACTTTGAAATCCAATTAATACTTTATTATGATTAATGATTTGTATGTCCTAAAAAATCCTTGTCTACTCTAAGTTTAAGAAGATATTCTCCTACATTTTCTGATAGAGAAGATATTTTTATAATTGTAACTTTTATATTTAGGTTTATGACATAATTTGAATTAATATTTATGTACGGTATGAGGTGGGGGTTGAGGTTTATATTTTTCTGCCTATTTATCCAGTTGTTAAGCACCACTAGTTGAAAGGCAATTCCTTTCCCCACTGAGTTGCTAAGGTGAACATTTATAATTTACTCATTGGACAACCAAATTTGTATTTGTCAATGATTTTTGAAGGAAGAACATCTCAATTTATTATCTTTTGTCTTTTAGATGTTTGATAATCGTCATATGCCACCATTTTTACATTTATATGGTAATCAGAAGTGTGAAGTACTGAAGTCATTTTGAGGCCACCTTGTCTTTTGAGATTTAAATAGAGTTGTCTTAAACCTCAGTTCCCAAGGGACACTGTAAGAGAACTTCTACCTCCTACCCCCAGCACATCTACCTACTACCAGCTTTTGCATCCATTTCTTTCTGCACGTTACTATACTTATGATACTTACTATGCTTATTATTAGCATTATATATTGCATACAGGTATTGATATTCATTGCTGTCTCCCACATATATGTACAATCAATATGTTTTAATAGATAAATAAATAGAAAACATTTGTGGAAAGGCTATGTGAAAGATAGGCATTCACTATGGCATGGTCCTAATAATAATAATCATCATCTAATCACCTCTGCAAGGCCCCACCTTTCAATGACCATAATAGGATTTCCCACCCTCAACAGTAACAGGGGGGATTAAGACTCAGGGAGGATGGGGGGGGGCATCCGATTTACAGCAATCATGTACAGGAAGACACCTTAAAAGCCCTGATGGATATATGGTTAGAAATCATTCGTGGAAAGCTATGTGAAACATAAGGAAACTCTTCCCTTGAAACACTGATTTCTGCTCCATTTCTCCCTCTTCCACTTTCCAGCCTCTAGTAACCATGATTCTGCTCTCTACTTCTAAAAGTTCCACTTGTGTTTTTTTCAACTCCCACATGAGAGTGAGAACATGACGTGCCTCTTTCAATGATACCCATACCATGATGAGTTTCTCCCATTCTATTATTGATAGTCACTTGGATTGTTTCCAGGTTCCTTTATTTTTTGCTGTCAAGAACAATTATGCTATGAACTTCCATTATATATATAATTGTGCATTTATGCAAAAGCTGTTCAAGGTAAATAGATAGAAGTGGAACTGCTGTGGGTAGCTAAATTTGCTAGTGCTCACCAATGTCCACATTCTTTGGCTCTTCTCGTGAATATAAACCATGTTATTTCAGATTCACTCATAGTTAGATAAAAGGCCTTTGAGTTCTGGCTAATGGAATGTGTAGACAGACTGGTATTTTCCACTTCTAGGCCTGGCCCATGAAAATGTCGGTGCAGCAAGCCTTCCTGTCTTTTCACATATGAGATGCGTGGATTAATATACCACCCCCTGCCTCCATCCTCATGCTGTTCACACAGCTGAGCCGTGAGCAAGAAATTAACTTTTATTATGTCAAATTTCTGAAGTTTGGGGTTGTTTATTACAAAGTTAACTCACCCTGACAGTACACTGGATCTTAGAGAATAAAACGTTCAATTTTACTAGGTAATGGCAAACTGTTTCTCAAAGAGATTCTATTTTTCACTCTGCCCAACAATGTATGAGATTTTCTTTTGCTCCATATCTTTATTCATACTTGGTATTTCCCAAGTTTAAAAATGTTGCCAATCTTATGAGTATTAAGTGTTATCTCAGTTTGCTTTTAGTTCTTATTTCCCTAATTATTACTAAGATTATCAATTTTCTATATGTGTGTGGGCTATTCATATTTTCTTTTCTGTGAAATGCCTGTTAAGATTATTTTCCTAATTTTCTGTTTAGTTGTTTGTCTTTTGTTTGTATGCATTTGTTGTAAAAATTCTTTACATAGCACGAAAACCAATCCTTTATCAATCATATATGCTGCAAATATCTTTTCCCAGGTTATGGCTTATCCTTTTACTCTCTTTATTGTATCTTTTGTTGGATAGGAACTCTTGATGTAAGCATAGTTGAATATATTAATGTTTTCTTTTATAGGTTGCATTATTCATCTTATTTGAGAAATAATATTCTATCATGAAGTTGTAAAGATATTCTTATGATCTTTTTCAGAATGTTTTAATTTTGCCTCATATTTAAATCTATAATTTGTTTTGTTTTTTGTTGCTGAAATTCTGCTTTTCTATTGAAATATAATTGATTGCAAATATCTTTGGGGTACAGTGTTGAATATCAACACCTGTATGCAATATGTGATGCTCAAATCAGGATAATTAGTATATTCAACATTATACAATGTAATCATTTTTTATCGTCTTTTACCAATTTCTCCCTAAGCTCCTCCCCTACCTTCCCTATTCCTACTCCTGTGGCCTCAGTTTTGTTCTCTCCTTTTGAAAATTCAATGAATTATTGTGATTGTTGTATCTTTCTCTCCTTTCTTACTTGTTTGTTAATTTTTTTAGCTCCTACTTATGTGTGAGGATATATATAGTATTTCTCTTTCTGTGCCTGGCATATTTCACTTAGCATAATTTTCTCTAAGTTCACTCATGTTGCTGCAGATGGCAGAATTTCATTCTTTTTTATGGCAGAGTAGTATTCCATTGTGTGTATACGCCACATTTTCCTTATTCATTCTTCTGTTGATGGATATTTAGGTTCCAACTCTTGGCTATTGTAAATAGAGCTGCAATAAACATAAGAGTGCAATTATCCCTTTGATATGATGATTTCCATCCCTTTGGGTATATACCCAGCAGTGGTATTGCTGGATCGTATGATAATTCTATCTGTAGTTGTTTGAGAAATCTCCATACTGTTTTCCATAATGGCTGCACCAATTTACAGTCCCACCAACAGCGTAGAAGAGCTCCCCTTTCTTCACATCCTTGTCAACATTTGTTATTCTCTGTTTTTTTGATAATGGCATGTCTAACTGAGGTGAGATGATATCTCAATGGGGATCCAATCAATATCTTTTTTGTTACCTTTGCTAACAATATCAATTGAGTTTTATATCCATGTCTTGCTTTGGCCTATAGTAATTTTATTAAGACTAGTTTGTATATTTCTCATTTAATTAATGTTTCTTCTGATTTTACAGTCAAATTCTAAGACGAATATTCCATATTCTTGTAAGAGGGACCTCAGAATTATGCTCACTTGGCTGTAAATGTTATGATTATTAAAAAGCAACTGGGCATAGAAGAAGATCTGAGGGTCAACTTTGTGATTCGTTCCTTTAAAACTTGGTCAGGTCACTCAGATTCTCTAAGCTATACCTATTACATAACCTTAATATTTCGATACCCTGCATTTTCTATGGGTAGCATGAATTTTGAATTTAAATAGCCCTGAATTTGAGTGCAACATGTGCCACTTTTGAGGTGTGGGATCTTGAGTAAGTTGCTCAGTCACTGTGAACCTCAATTCTTTCATCTTTAAAGTTGGATAAATCATAGCTACATTACAAGCTTGCCAAAGAATCAAATGACACAGTTTAGTAAGCACATCTTAGGACATAATAGAGTCTATATAAACTGTATCTATTATTGTTATCACTATTACTATCATTATTTTTATTCATTTATTTATTTATGTATCAGAAGCTTTCCTAGGTACTTAGGAAATGCCAATGACCCAAACAGAAAAGAATATACTGTCATGGAATTTATGTGTCAGTAGATTTATTATTATGGGATGGGACTGTATATGATAGGATACTTTTAAGTTATTGTGTCAATAACAAGCCATCTAAAATGTGCCCCAAATGAGGCACATTCAGTCTGCAAATTGGCTGGGTGGTTCTTGAGGTGTTAGCTGGACTTGCCCACACACTTGGGTTTTTTGGGCTGTGTCTGACCTAGGATGGCCTCAGCAGGAATGACTAGCACAGGACAACTCAGGTTCTCTCTACGTGTCTTACCCTCCAGCAGATTAGTTCAGCAATGTTCTCAAGGCAGTGGTGGGTGGTAAGAGCAAGAGTGGAAACTTATAAGTGTATTTGCAAGCCTCTACAGCATGTCTGCCAACATCCCCTTGGTGACATCAAGACACCTGGGCCATCTGGAGTCAGAGTGGAGGATACTACAAGGTTACAAAGGTCATGGATACAGGGAAGGGTGAAGAATTGGAACCATTAGTGCAGCCATTAATGCCATTTACCCCACCTGTAAACCACAGTTTGATGTATTAACTATTTGCAGGTGTGTGTATATATGTAAGAGGTTACTTCCCAAGACTGTACTGTAAAGCCATAAAGAAGTCGCATGTGACATTTATCTCCACATGCATGGCTATTTTGCTGTAAGTCCAGCTTTGAGAACAAAATTTACAAGAAATGTACTAGCCCACTGGTATCCCAACACTGTCCAATAGAAATATAATATGAGCCACATATATAGTTTAAAATTTTCTAGTAGTCACATTATAAATAAGAAGCAACCAGTGAGTTTAATTCCAATATTTATTTTACCCAATATATTAAAAATATTATTGTAATATAATAATATAAAAATGTTAATAATATATTTTACTTTTAAAAATCTTTGATATTTTTGTGTGTATTTTATACTTATAGCACATCCTAACTCAATAGCCATTTATGTCTAGCAGCTACTGTAATTGGACAACTTAACTCTAGATTTAAAAATCTATGATCCTATCAAATTCAATGCAAAAATAAATTATATGCATTATATGAAGTGAAAAAAAATGTACTAGCTCAATGTTATTTAATCTCATGCAGCATGGCTAGGGTCCAAAACTATTGATTTAAAGAAAACTGCTTGAAAGGGCCTAGAAAACTTGACAACAGATAGTTTGTGGGCCACATAGATATTTAATCCCCAGCCCGTGTGGTTGCAAGAACATAGTGTTGATGATCGAAGGCCTAAGTTATCTCAGCCAGCAGTAGGTTGGGCAGGCAAATTGGAACGAGGAGACAGGTGTGTGTTTCCAGAAGCCAGGGCCAAACAATGTGTCAGGAAGTTCAAGATGGGAAGGAGAAGTTAACAGGTGGCCCAATTGCCAGGAGCCTGTGACATCATCTTGATTCTGAAGCAAGTGTCTGGCCCAAACAGCAGCATGGGATGTTTAAAGCCTACACATGGGGCCAGGCAGACACTTGCCTGAAGAGAGGGACCACGTAAAGTTTGCTGAGAAGAGACACAGACAATATCTTTGAGTGGGGGTCACTTCATCTTTTCGCTCATGCATGTAACTCTTGCTTGTCCTTTAAAGACTATAACGTGCACACATGTCTCCTTGTTTACCCACCAGTGACCCATGCAGAATCTGCTGCCTTGCTCTGGAGAGTTTTCTTGATGCACCTCCCTAGCATTTCTCTCCAGAATGGAAGTATTAATGGTGCACCTCTGCACTGGTGTGCCTCCAGTGACTTCCTTTGACCTTTTGATGAGTAGCCAGCAACAATTATAATTCATGTTCATGCTCCGTTTCTCTCAATACCCAACATATTGAAATAAGAACCTACTCTCCTCTCTTTTCTCTCAAAAGTCAGACTTTTTCTTATGTACCTCATAGTCAATGTTAAAACAAGCATTTTGTCAACAAAATATTATATATAGCTAATTCTTTCTACTTCCCTATCTCCAAGAATGAAATGTTATTTATCTTCATGGAGATGGTCTCTCTGCTCAGCGTTTGACCAGACAATGGCCAAACCAAGATGGTAGCTCCAAGTGAGTGATGGTGGGCCTGCTGTCACCTAGAAGGCTTGGGCCTTCACTTGAAATTTCCATGACTAAGTTAATTATAATTAAGGCTGTGTAAGTTAATTATAATTAAGGTTAAATGATGGGTTACACAGGACTGAGTTGTAGTTATCAGACTTGAGGTAGAAGTATAGTATAGTATGAACAATCCCAGACTTGAAGCCAAAAATCTTAGGTAAAAATGCTAATGTGATTACATAGTTACCTACTGTGGGTGAAATTGTGTTTCCCTGTCCCTCAAATTCATGTGTTAAAGTTCTAACCATCCAATATCTCAGAATGTAACCTTCCTTGGAAATAAACTTGTCAATATAATCAATTAAGATGAAGTCATCCTGGAGTAGGGTGGGACCCTCATCCAATTTGACTGGTGTCCTTATAAAAAGGGGAGATTTGGAGACACACACACACACTCACAGGGAGAATGCCATGTAAAGATTGGAATTACTCTGCCATAAGCCAAGGGACGTCTGGAGCTATCAGAAGCTAGAAGACATAGGGAAGAATCTTTCCCCTTCAGGTTTCATAGGGAGCATGGCCCTGCCAACACCACCACTCAGCTTGTGGTACTTTTTTTATGGCATCGCTAGCAAACGACTACATTACCCAAAGGGTTCTGATATTTGAGTCATGCATGCTGTAACATTAACCAAACAGAGGAATATTTGTTATTTGATGGACAAAGACCGTGGATGGTGGATCCATGACTTGCCCTCAGAAGCTCATTCTTGTCAGAGCAGCTGTGCGCTGCTGTTCAGAGGCTCACCAGTCATGCAAATGTACAAGGGATATAGTGGATGCTGTTAGTGCCCTTCTAAGATCTTCTTTACCAAACTAAGGAACTTATTCCCCAGCTGCTGTGTGTGTTGTCTGCTTTTCCAGAGGGTTGCTCTCAGCCAAATAGGAGCAGGGAAGCTATGCCTTCCCCCATCCCTTTCAGTCTTGAAGCCATAAGGGGTCTAACACTGGTATGTCATTTGAGCTCCAGGGCTCCCAGGGGATCAGGCTGAGTCTAGACTCCAGCTGAGACCACATCTTTGCTCAGCTTCTTCCCCTGCCTTCTTCCACTTCCCTCACTCCCCTTCTGAGAGCTCATCCTCCATAAATCCCTATATCAGCCTGTGCTACTGGGGTACTTGACTTTCAACCTTAGACCTTATGGTCCTGTTTCCTCAATAAATTTAAAGAGTGGGCCATCCCATTTAATAGAGAAGGAGACTAGGGGGGAGAAAGAAGTGGTTCAGGGTAGGGCCATGATT
Organism: Galeopterus variegatus; assembly: GCF_000696425.1. Taxonomy (NCBI): domain Eukaryota; kingdom Metazoa; phylum Chordata; class Mammalia; order Dermoptera; family Cynocephalidae; genus Galeopterus; species Galeopterus variegatus. The sequence goes on along the minus strand of NW_007733316.1, from coordinate 20,748 downwards.
AAATGAGGCCAGGTACTAAGGTGTGGAGACCTGGATCTTTGAGGTGGTAGAGTTGACATGTGTACTAGCTCTCTTTCATTTGGTGCCCTTATAGTGTCATTAGACAACAATTATGTCTGTCTCTGTGATTGTGTATTGGGTCAATGGGTGTATTGACCTTGTTCCTATAACCACCTTCTCATAGATTGCATCCTGAACTTTCCAAACTAGGGCCAGGTGGGTGTGAAGACTTGTGAAAGATGCCCTTTCCTAATCAGATGATTGATGGAAGCTGCTCTGGCTAGGGTTTGCTCCTCTAGAAGTGGCCTTGTCTGCCCCATGTTTTTTGGCATTGGCACTCACCAGCAAGACCTACACAGCTTGACAACGGAGCCCTTGGTGACTGCCTTGCCTCAGGTGAACCCTCAGCAGAGAAAGAGTGGAGGCAGGGTTGGGTGACTCAGACACATGGGCACATAGGTTAAAAGGGATATAGAACATTTGGGATTTAACAAAGGTAGTACAAGGTTCTAAAGACCAAAGACAAAGAATAACAAGACCCACGAAAAAATGTCTGGACAAGAACAATCTGGAATATAGGTTTTTGAGTACATTTTCTTTTCCAAGATTCCTTTTCACAATGTGACTTACCTCTATACAGTTAAATGGGCCAATTGAGTAAAAGCTCATTTACTTTTAATTTTTATATTTTTGAGAACACAGCTCAAATTCTGAGTTAAAAGTATTCACCTTGTGGGAAGTTAGTCTCACTCTTACTTACCCTGTTCCCAACCACTCAGTTCTTTTTCTTAGATGGAAGCTTTCTTATAGTTTCATGAGTATTCTTCCAGTGATCATATATTTCATGTATTTATAAATATGTATGTGTACATGTGTATACATGTGTGTGTATTACCACCCAAATGATAGAGTCTTAGATGTTCTTATTTTGCTTTTTGCTTTTTCACTTAACATTACTCTTTGGAGTTAATTCCATATTAGTAATAGAGGCCTTTCTATTGTTTTTCACAGATGAATATTATTCCACGTATAGATGTGCCAAATTTAGTTCAACAAGTCCCTATTAGTGAATGTTTAGGTTATCTCCAATTTTTGGATGCAGTGAATATACTCGTAGTTATATCATTTCACATATGCATAGGTGTACCTATGAGCTGCAGCCCTAGACTTAGATTTGCTGGGTCAAAATATGTGTGCTTTACTTTGTCGTGAAATGCCAGACAGCCCTCCATGAAGGTGGTACCAACTTATAGTCCCACTTACTCTGTATGTAAATGCTTGTTTATCTACACCAGGGGTAAACAGACCATGGCTGCCTGTTTTTGTAATTAAAATTTTGTTGGAACATAGCCATGCCCATTTGTTTACATATTGTCTTTGGCTGCTTTCAAGCAGCAAAGTTGAGTAGAGGTGACAGAGAGCATGTGGCTCACAAAGACAAAAATATTTACACTCTGGTCCTTTACAGAAAAAATTTGCTCTTATTCACAATGCCAAAATAGAAAAAAACCTAAGTGTCCGTTGACAGACAAATGGATAAAGAAAATGTGGTATATATAGCACAATGGAATATTATTCAGCCTTAAAAAAGGAGATACTGCCATTTGTCACAGTATGAATGGACCTGGAGGACATCATGCTAAATGAAATAAGCCAGACACAGAAAGAAAAATATAGTATGATCTCACTTACATGTGGAACGTACCAAAAAAAAAAAAAAAAAAAAAAAAAAAAAAAAAAAAAAAAAAAAA
>NW_007733316.1:12773-18987 GCF_000696425.1 Galeopterus variegatus | reverse complement strand
GAAAAAAATAGTATGATCTCCCTTAAATGGGGAAACGACCAAAAAAAAAAAAAAAAAAAAAAAGAAAAGAAAAAAAGACAGAAAAGGTCAAATATATGGAGATAGAGAGTAAAACTTTGGTTACCAGGTGCCTGGTTGGGGGTAGGAAATGGTGAGATGTAGATCAAAGAATACAAAGAAGGAGATATGTAGGATTAACAAGTCTAGAGATCAACATGAGTACTTTAGCTGATATGATGAAGTTGTATTAGGGATTTTTGTTACATAAGTAGATTTTAGCTGCTCTCATTACAAAAAAGTAACTATATGAGATGATAGACATGTTAATTTGCTTCACAATAGTAACAATTTTACTCTCTATATGTATCCCCATAACATCATGTTGTAAACCTCAAATATACACAATAACATTTATTTTAAAGAAAGAAATAAAAGTTTGCTGATCCCGGATCTATGCTCTGTCAATGCAGAATATCAAGCTTTTTGATCTTTGCCAGTGTGATGAAAGAAAAAAGGTGTTTCATTATAGGTATAAATTTCTTTTTTTATGAGTGAGGTTGGAAATTTTTTTGGTAGGTTTTTTTCTGCAAACCTTGTATTTGTATTTTTTGCTTGCTTTTCTCTTGAGGAAATCAGGTCCTTTTCCATGATATAAGGTGGCAGATATCTTCTTCTGTTTGTTGTCTCTCTTTTGACTTTGATTATGAAGTTTATTATCAGCATGCAGAAATATTTGACTTTGGGCCGGCCCGGTGGCGCACTGCTACAGTGCGCTGCTTGGGAGCACGGCGGCGCTCCCGCCGAGGGTTCGGATCCCACATGCAGACTGGCTGCTCACTGGCTGAGCGAGGTGCGGGCACAACACTGAGGGTTGCGATCACGTTGCCGGTCCCGGTCCGGTACGGGCGCAACACTGAGGGTTGCGATCCATTGCCGGTCACGAAAAAAGACAAAAAAAGGAAAAAAAAAAAAAAAGAAATATTTGACTTTTATGTAATTGAATATATCAACCTTTTCTTTTGGGATTTCATATATGCTGTCATATTTATACAAATTTTACCCATTGTTCTTTTATTCTTTACCTTTAATGTTTATACACTTGATCCATTTGAAATTATTGTAAGGTATGATATAGTGTTGAACCCTTATTATTTTTCTCTAGAAGGCTAGTGGAAAGCTGATTGGTTGTTTAAAGTCCTCGTTCACTGAATAGTACATCTTGTGAAAACTAACTAGAAACACTGTATTAGTTCATTTCTGTTGCTTATAACAGAATACCTGAAACTGGGTAATTTACGAAGAAATAGCATTTATTTCTTACAGTTTCAGAGGCTGGGAAGTCCACAGTCCAGGGGGTGCATCTGGTGAGCGCCTTCTTCTGGGCTGGAACTCTCTACAGAGTCCTGTGGCAACCAGGACATTGCATAGTGAGAAAATTGCAACAGTGAGAGAGCTAACCTTCTCACTCACTCTCTTTATAAAGCCATCAGAACCATGCCCATGACAGCCCATAAACCATCAACCCATTATTACATGAATGGATCAGTACATTCATGAACACATGGTCCTTATGATCCAATCACCTCTTAAAAGTCCCATCTTCCATACTGGGGGTTAAGTTCCACCATGAGCGTGAGGGGACATTTGAACTATAGCAAACATCATCTTCATCATGAACTAAATTCATATTTACTTGGCTCATTTTTGAATGTTTGTTTTTTTTCATTTGATCCTCACTCTTTTAATGATTCTAGCTTTTCAATATGTTTTGATTTCTGAGAGGACTAATTTCCCCTCATAATTTTTCTATTTTCATGGCTCTTCTTGCTTTTTTAAAAAAAAGTCTCCACATGATCATTAGAATTAGCTTGTATGGTTTAAGAAACAGGCTTTAGGGCTTTCTGTCTTTTTCCAACCCTTGCATCTATCATGAGAACACAGTCGAACCTAAGCTAGCCTACTGAATGATAAGAGACCGAGTGGAGAGAGTTAAGTCATCCCTTCTGAGACCATCTGTAGGAATGTTGGTCAGAACTCACTCCATCCTCAATGGTCTTGGGAGCTACAGATTCAATTCTTACAATATTTCCCTTGCACAGGTTGCTTAGCAACTGAGGAAAGGAAAGAGACAAAATGCTATGCTTGTGTAAGATAAGGGCTGTGATGCCAGCAACCCCAAGGATAAGCAATGGGAGGCTGCAAGGCACCTGGGAATCTTCCACTTCTGCAGCCTTTCTCTCTTTGGCATAGCTCCATTTTTGTCTTTAAGTCCCTTACAAGCTTCAACTCCTCTCCCCCACTCCCACTCTGGGGTTGTGGAGGAAGCAGCTGTGCAGGAAACAGATCGATACTCTGCCCGATCCATGCCCTGTAAGTAATTCACCCATCAGTAATAATAATAATAATAATAATAATAATAATAATAATAACAACAACAACAACAATAATAATAATAACAATAATAATAATAATAATAATAATAATAATAATAATAATAATGATGATGATAATAAGCTCCTTGTAAACCATATGGAGTGGGATGCTTTGTTCTTTGAGCTCAGGATACCTTCTCAGTGTGATGGGCATTACGCTGTTAGCTCACACTCAGACACCAACCAGCCTCCAGCTGACTTTGTGGCTGACAGCAGGTACAGGAGTAAATCCATCAGATCATAGCTAGTACTGGCTCGGATTAGCAGAATTGCCCAGGCAACCTATCAGAAAATAAGGAAAAATAAATGCTTATTGTTGTATGCCATTGAGATTTTGTGACAGTTGTTACACAGGATTATTGTAGCAATTGAACACTGATAAAACAATAGATAAGACCACATAGGGAGACAGTACATACAGAGACAAAAAGATGGCCTAAGCTGGAATCCTAGAGCACACCAATACTTAGAAGCCAAGCAGAGGAACTCAGAATGTGGTTTTACCTTCAGTTGTCCCTTTACTTCCAAATAATAATACCTACCTACATGACAATATCTTACTTAGGGCAAGTAACATTTAATACATATGGGCAATAGCTTGTACAAATAACTCTGGAGAGTGACAGAATTCTTTTATTCAATTATTCATAACTAAGAACGCTTCATGTCTGGCATGGTTAAATTTTCCAAAATGAAAATGATATTGTAGAAGTCACTAAAGAGCTCACAGCCCAGTAGGGCAGCCACATATACAGAACACTATGCAATGTGAAAAGTGTATTAATAGAGGTGTTAACAAGGTCCCTGCAATCCTTAACTCCAATTGGAGGAGTCCAGAGGGAATTGATTCCAGTCTTAAAGAGTTACATTCAAATCAAGAAAACCAGACACACAAAGAAAATATGCATTGACTTTTGACAAAAAGTCAGAAAATTGCTTTATAATATTGGTTGTGACCAAGCCTGACTATAACCCATTATGATCAAATCCATTTACTCTATGTTTCTCAGCTCCCTTTGCAGTTTGGTGTGGCCCACACTACTGAGTTTTATCTGAAGGAATGAGCAGGTTCATGAAAACCTCCTTCAGGCAATCTTCTTGGACTCTTCGGACTTCTACCAGCTTGAAGTAGCCCCATGACCTTGGAAGCCACATGGTGAAGATGGCAGAGTGACAATGTAGAAAGAACCTGCGTCTCTAATTAGCTAGAACCCAGCATGTCCTGGAAGCACAAGACACCTATTGTTCGTTGCACATAAGTGAGAAATAAACTTTTGTCATTTTTAAGCAGCTGTATATGTTGGCATTTGTTTGTTAACAATAGCTAATGTTACATTAACTAATATCCTGGTGTCAGGAGATTGTCTAAAATATGCCATGTTGGATGACATTGTTGGAAGAAGCTTTTGTTGTAGGTTATTGTTTTCAAGGACATATTTTGACCCCTCTAAAACTGAGCCAGGTAAGAACAACCCCTGTTATTTAAATAAATATAACATATGCACAGTAAGTAAAGAGGTGTTTTAAGAATAGAGGGGTAGCTCTGGGTAAACTTAGTTTGGAAATCTAAACATGAATCATGAACAGCATACTGAAGGAGGGAGCGGACTGTTATAGGAAAGAGGAAAAAGGATCATTTGCAGGGGAAGGAATAGTTTTGCTGTTATTTTTGACATCAACGATCCAATGACCTTTGATTATTATCTATGGAATAATCTAGATTGCTAATAAAGGTATACAGTAAAGGTATTGCAGGAGACCATCCTCGTGCTTGTGTCACATCCCTTTAGCTTACCTTAAATGTTAGCTGCAGCTATAGTGGACAGTTCATCCAGCTCTCAGTGTCCCCTTTCAAGGGACATTACATATTTCTGTCCTTACACCTAGAAGCTTCAAGTGAAGCCTCAGCATGTGGGGTTAGTTCCCTTTGGGTTAAACCTTTGCCAGTGGGGAGTGTAGCAGGAGAACTAATGCTCCAGCTTTCCGTCTCTTAGGTAAACAATCCTAGGTAGCATTCCAAATGCTTCTCAGGAGGGTGACTCATTGCCACTTACATACAGCAGTGACTTGGACAATTCCTCCTTCTGTCAGCATTCCCTTCTTCCATTTTTATTCTCTCTAATCCCTCACTCCCACTTCCCGGGATCACCTCCCAAGTAAACTACCTGAACCCAAGTCTTTGTCTCAATGCCTGCTTCCCGAAGAAGCCAAACTAAGTTACGATGAGTAAGAATTTCTGCAAATCTCTTTCACCTACTGAACAATAAATCTAATTACAATTTTTGTCTTTGGAACATTATTTTTATTTTATTTTGTTGGAAGCACAGATTCTGCTTGTAATGCCAGTCATTGTCTCCCTTGGAAATCCAGGATCTTATGACTTTGTGTCTAATCATTGTAAGCTAAATGTTATTTAACATTTAACACATATATATACTCATATATATATATTACTTATGCCAATTTTGTGCAAGATTTATTGAGTACCTTCTTGATACCAGGTACTGTGCTTGGCACAGGAATTCACTCTCTGTTCATTCATCCTTATGACAATATGACATTGATTGTGTTGTTTGAGAGCTGGAAATATTCTTTACATGAAAGCATATCATATTTCTAGAAAATGTACACTCTTTTTTCTGAGCTGTCAATCCTTGCAAAATTATTTTACTTATTCATTTAGATATTTAGCTTACCTTTTGTTATTATTATCATTCTCTCTTTTTAGTTACAGATGTATTTTCCTAGCTCTTTTCCTGACCTCTCTCATGTTGTGCTTATTACTGATACTGGTTGTGACTTGTGTCTCTTAAAGGTGAGCTAGAAAACGGTCCTGCACATGTTAGGTGTTCAAATTTTTGTCGAGTGGAACTGTATTATAAAGGGGTTCATGGTGGTTATTTAAGAATCAAATCTCTTTGTATGAGGTGCATGATACCCAAATTTTTATCTCGTACAAATAAGCTGAAATAAAGTTCTGAAAAGCCATTGAACTGGTCCCCCACTTTCCTTTATTTTCTAAGACAGTATAAAAGCTTCGACAGATTGTGAGTGACACAAAGATGGCAGCGTTCTCTGCTATTCTTTGATCATGTTTTTCTTCTTCCTGGTGAGTTACTCAGGAGCCATCTCTCCTGGCTTTCAGTGTCTTAGGATGACACCCGGACCTGCTCTTGCCAAAGGTAACTCAGGGGCTGCATTCCTTCCTCTCTAATAGTAAATAGCATCTGCATGTTCTTTTCTGTTCTTGCTCTGCTCTGTTGCATTTATCTCTCAACAAGCCCCATTTTACAGATGAATAAAGAAAGTAAAGAGAGGATAGTGTCTGGCTTAATGTCACAGAGCTAGTAGGTGGCAGAGCTGGGATTTGACCTGAGGTAGTCTGGTTCCAGAGCCCACAGTCTCTTGCATTATCCTGTATCAAATGTCGACTCCTTATGTGCCCTGAATTCTTTTCCTTTTTCAGTTCCATTCCTTTCTTTTGCAGTCTACTCCCAGATAAATGCTAGCTAATTTATCTGTAATCAATGTGGGTACACTGGTGATGATGCTTTATCCTAGAACAGCCTATATAGTGTGGGAATTTCAGGCACCACGGTGGTCCAATGGATTAGATGTTTTAGGTAAAAATCGTTCTTTCAGTATTTTCAAGTTCCAGCTTGTCCTGGGAAAACTGTCTGTGAAGCTGTCAGGCATAGTATGAGGGCTGAATGAAAGGTCAAGGTGCCGGGGACCAGCCCCAGCACAGAGATTGTGAAGGTCCCCACTGGTAAGGGATCCCC
>NW_007733316.1:8184-12334 GCF_000696425.1 Galeopterus variegatus | reverse complement strand
TGCCATCATCCCTTCACGATGAGGCCCTGTAAACACCGTGTTTCATTAAAAGATCTTTATCGGGCTTAATCTTATGAGTGGGAGGCGCCCCCGCATCAAGGATTTTAGGACTGGCAAAGATGCCCAAATCCTCCAGTAGTTCTGCCACACACATTTACCAGTCGTGAGTAAATCTCACATTCATTTAGAAATCCAGCCAGATAAAGAGAACAAAATCCATAGAAAATTGAAAATTCTTTTAGCTCTTACTGTGAGCCCCTCTCTGACTTGTCATATCCCCGAACATGTGGAATTGTGCCCTTGTCCCATTCTTTGCCATGTCAGGACATTTTGGGGCAGATACCATTTGGCAGATGTGATGAGGGATGAGCATTAATCAGAAATACTAATTTCTCATTACTTATTCATTGGCTGAATAAATATTTATTGAGCACCCTCCCAAACTGGTGAAAGGCACTGGGCCATATACTGTGGGGATAAAGAGATAAAAGGTGGTCTGTGCCATCATATTTGTTGGGGTTTATTTTAGAGATTCCAACTCTACACATTCCTCCTTGAGATTCTGAAATAGTTGAGAAATAGATGCAAAATTCAGTTTAGAATAAATGCATGTTTTGTCACTGGTCAATCTGCACCAGGAAACAGGGCCACCTACAGTGACAATCTAGCTTCCTAATTTAACTCACCGTCTTAGCCAGTAGACACAAGAGCACCATAAGTCTACAGGCACAGAAGCCCCAAATGCATATAATGCAGGTGGGTGCCAGACGGAAAATCTCAGATTTTGATTTCACTCATGTGATGGGTCACTCTGTTTCCCATGGAAGAGGAGTGAATGGGGGTAGAGGGAAAGAAGAAACTATCTCTCCAATATGTCTCACAAACCTGAGTTCAGCCAATGTAAAAAGCAGAGATGGGGAGAAAATGTTTTTTCCTAACACATCTATGTAAAGACAATGAACCATATAAGGTAGTATGTGATTGTGCTCTGAAAAGAGAGCCAGGAAGATGGTCTGTCCTGACATAACAACATCACCCAGAGTTCTCGGTGTGTTCACAGTGATGGCTAAAAGAATTTATAATTTTCTATAAATTCTGTTTTGCTTTAACCATCTCTTTATCCTACTAGACTTTTCAATAAGTCAAAACCCAGCTACTTTCTGACACATGTGTTTGTCAAAGGGGATTTATTAGAGGAATGAGTTTCAAATGTGTTGCTGTAGAAAAGTGCTCTTTGAAGGGAGTTTTGTGGATTTATTCCTTGGATGGTATGAGTATTGTGTATGTGTGTGTGTGAAAAAGAAATTAAAAAAGAATCCATAGTTAAAGAAGGAGGGGAAAGTTAGAACAGGATTGTTCAGAACCTTTAATGTACTGCTGTGAATTGTGATTTTCTATAGGGTAGATATATTGGAAAACATTTTTCAAACTTATTTGATCATGAAATGCTTCTAGAGAATTAAGCAGGAAAGTTAAAATAGAGAATTAAATTAATGTGTTGTGGAACACACTTTGAGAAGTGTGGTAGTAGAGATTCAGGGAAGGACAATATCTGTCTGGGCTGAGCAGTTAGCAAAGGCTTCACGTTGACTGTGGAAACTTATTGGTCACTGGCAGATGGGAGAATTTAGCAGCAAAGAAGGAAGTGAACATTTCAGATGGAAAGCAATATTGATGCAGAGTCACTGGAGGAAAAGAAACAGAATTAAATCTTTTTGAAACAAAGGGGATAAATGTCACTGTGTATAAGACTGGTGTTTTGAAAAATAGTGGATTTTTTTTTCATTGTACAAGTAATTTGCAGAAATACATATAACAATCTCAGCATCTAGAAAAAGTATTTCTTAAANTTGTGGAACACACTTTGAGAAGTGTGGTAGTAGAGATTCAGGGAAGGACAATATCTGTCTGAGCTGAGCAGTTAGCAAAGGCTTCACGTTGACTGTGGAAACTTATTGGTCACTGGCAGATGGGAGAATTTAGCAGTAAAGAAGGAAGTGAACATTTCAGATGGAAAGCAATATTGATGCAGAGTCACTGGAGGAAAAGAAACAGAATTAAATCTTTTTGAAACAATGGGGATAAATGTCACTGGGTATAAGACTGGTGTTTTGAAAAATAGTGGATTTTTTTTTCATTATACAAGTAATTTGCAGAAATACATATAACAATCTCAGCATCTAGAAAAAGTATTTCTTAAAAAATATTTTTGGCAGTTTAAGGTTTTGATATTTTGTCAATTTATCAGCACCGCACTCTACCGAGTGAGCCACGGGCCGGCCCCGTTATTTTGTCAATTTAAACAGACAGAGAAGAAAGGAGAAGGTAGTGAAAAAGTGCATACGGAGAAGATGTCCTTCAATAAGGCAAATAGACAAGTGTTTACCAGGACCTCTGCAGCCATGCCAGCCTCTGACCTCTAAGGAATGGTGTTCACATTCTATATATGTGCCCCAAACAGTGGCTACCCCTTGTATTTTTCTTCAAAACAAGGTTACCATTTCATTTCACATGTCTCACTAGGCTGCTTTGGGCATTACTTCTATTGGATTTTGTCATGTGTTTGCATCTCTCCTAGACATCACCTGAGTCAGTATAGCTTTGGTTGCTTAGAGAGGCCTGCTCAGTTTTGTTGGCATTCTAGCAAATATTTTTAGAAGAAACCTGGGGACTCCTTGCTGAAGCCATGGTTAGCTGACTAGTGTCTGTGGAATGGTGCTCTCTCATCTGCTTTTGGGATTTTAATGACCTAGGGATGATGGGTGCATTCAAATTACCTGTCTCTTCAATGAGCTCATCCTGGCAGTGCAAAGCAAGCCATCCGAAAGAGCCAGTCACAGGAACCTGAAAGCAATAAACCCACTCCTGTGGGATTGGGCTCTGCAATGACTCGGCTCTGGACAGCATTTTGTTCATTGTCGACGCACCCAGCACACATGGCGGTGAAGTCACCACTGCTCTGCTGTTAACTTGACTGTTCCTTTGGTTCCCAAATATGCCCATAAAGTGATATTTTTTGGACTAGTGACCAGATTCCTAGATGTTTTTCAATATTGATTGTTAAGCGTGATATAATTTCCATGTTGTAATGTGAGTGTAGGAAATGGATACTGACCTTTTTTTTCTCTACTCTTCAGAATTTCGAAAATTTCAGGTATGATGTATTTTTCTTCCATAATTTTCATATTTAGATTCAGATGACATTTACTGAATCCGTCCTAGGTGTAGAGCTCTGTGCTGGATGTTTTATGTTTGCTTTCTCATTTAATTTTCACAACGGCTTTGTGATAATATTGTTTTTTCCATTTTATTGGTGAAGAAACACATTAAGAAAAGTTCAGTAACTTGACTAATGCCAAACAGCCTGCAGTGGAGGCAGGAACTGAAAATCAGGTCTTTTTCGGTGCTTTCCCTACTTTTCCACATGAGCTGTGAATGAGGCAACCGCCAGAGGTTAGTCATAGCTCATTTCAAGTTTTCTAACTTTCTTTTTTAGATTAAAAAAAAAAAAAGCAACTCTCTTTTGGTGGTTTGTGCTAACTTGAGGTCATGGTGGAGTTACTAGCATAAGTATTGAATGAATTTTTAGCGGGATGCTCAGGGTTCAAGATTTCCAAAGAAAAACCTCCTGCAATCACTTGGTGAGATTTCTGTGCTAACCAATGTGGTGGCATCCTCAAGATTTCACAGGAATTACTAAGTGACAAAGCCTGCCAGCCTGCCCCTCTTCAGTCCACTCAGACATTTACACTGGCTTTCCCTGATGACTAAATCAGATCTGAACTCTTCCATCTGGAGCTGAAGATCCTCCAGATCATGGTCTCACTTTTCCCTCAACTCTGTTCCGGGTCACTCCCCAGTGGTTGCCCTTCATTCTGGACAGGTGCAATCCCTACTTCCTCTGCAGACCCTCCTCCACGTGGCTCCTCTCTGCCTGTCTGTTTCTCTTCATCTTTCCAGGCCCAATTCAAGTCCTATTTGGTCTGGGAGGCCTCCTGCAGAGATGGTCCTTTCTCGGATACTTGGTTTTCAAACAACAGCCCTAGAGTTTGTGGCTTCTAGGGAGTATGACCCAGACACTGTGAAGGGGAGACACAAGAAGGGAGTCCTTGCTCTTACTCCGGCTGATTCTAGAGCACCACACTTTTTT
>NW_007733316.1:6110-7400 GCF_000696425.1 Galeopterus variegatus | reverse complement strand
TTTTTTCTGTTTGGTAGATAGGGACTCTACTTCAGAAGAGCTTCACATTCTCCATTTGGATAGTATGTAAGCATCAGGGGGCTGTGTTGTCAATGGGGCTCATGAGCGTCAGGTTTCAGACTGGGGTGCTGGTTCAGGCCAAAACCCCCGACAGGTGACTGATCTATAAAAATCAGAATGCTAATTTATTAATTAAGCATAAGAATTGCCTTAGTCAGCCTAGCTGGGGCACCACTTTCTGAAAGCACATTAGCTGCCTGGGAAGCCAAATTATCTCCTGGGTGTTTGGAGCCCATGGAAATAGGACCAGTCATCATTTGGATCTAACAATGTTGCTGAGCCAAGGTAAATCCATGCACTCTAAACCTGTGGTTCTCAAACTTTAGTATGCCTCAGAATCACCTTGATTTGGGTCCCAACCCAGAGTTGTGTGTGTGTGTGTGTGTGTGTGTGTAAGAGGTAAGAATTTGCATTTAAGAAGGTCCCAGATGCTGCTGATGCTGCTGGTCTGGGGTCAGACTTTGAGAAGCACTGCTCTCAGTCACTAGTCACTACAGGAAACCATAGTTCTGTGTGTATAAAGCCAGTACCATCCCCTTTTCTCTGGGTTTTCCTGATGGTCCCTGCCTACTTGGATTTTTTTTTTTATGTGATCTAAGACTAACTTGCAATTCCATCTCCTTTCTCCAAACCTCTACTTAAAAGTCAATATAATGGATTAGCTTCTCTTGACTGTGGTGTATTGTACCCTAGACCTGCGTCTCTGGAATTACTCCCAGTCAGGCATCAGGTGTTTTCAAACCTTTTTGTTACACACTTATAAACCATCTTTTTTTCTCTGCCACTCCTTCCACATAGACACACGCACCCTGAGAGCTAAACCTCACACTTTGTGCAGACTTTACTAATTTTCCTGGGAAGCTATATTTCTTTCGGAGGAGAGAACTCTAGGCTTGTTTTCCTCCACATTTCTTTGATTCCCTTTTGCACCATATCCAGTAGCTAGTATGGGTGAACAATGATGCTCTTCTTCTGCCTATTTTTGTCATGAGGTAATAAAGTGAAAGACACTTGGTTGTAATTCACCGCCAATAGAAATTTTCTGCCTAAAAAAGTTCAATAAGAGCATGAGTCACAGTATCACTGACATATGAAAATAAGATGTGACGCGTGTCCTGGAAGTAATTAGACCCAGGCTAATGAGGACCAAGTGGTTGGCATACACAGCGGTCATTGATGCTTTCTGCTTTTCCTCTATTATCTTTGAGGCTTCCTTGGGAGCTGGCTCAG
>NW_007733316.1:3216-4624 GCF_000696425.1 Galeopterus variegatus | reverse complement strand
CAGGTCCTGCAGCTCCTGCTGGGTCCTCCTTTAGCTGCTGCACATCTTGTTGAGTAAATTTCTTCCCTTCTTGGGTTGCTCATAAATTGAAGGCCCATTGAACAATTTTTCGAACTTAAGGAAAAGCCATTTCCTCTATCTATATTAAGCAAAAGCATTTTAGAATTGCTAGAGCAACAAAAGCAGTAGCTCAGTTTTGGTTGACTTATTGAAACTAAAGACTTACAGTAGAGTTTTTCTTGGTTTCGGCTATTAAGACAAAGCCATGGACTAAATCACTTAAAAAAGAAAAAGCCACCTTTTCCATCACACAATTGGAAAGGTAAGGGCAGGTGGTGTAGTGTTTCTCTGAACACCCTCAACCAAGTGTCTGACATGCTGATGTGTTATGATTACTCATGAGAAGGAAGTTGAATTATTGCTTTAACTCAGGGAAGTACAAATAACTCAAGCTTATCTTATCTGGGTATGGCCTTACCCAACAATCTCTGTACACCATTTCATTCAAATGCCTGTTGATATAGAAAAGAGTTTGCAGATCCCTTTGACTTGTGAGTTACCCTTGTCTGTTTTACACATTTTGATCTTATTGATTTCTGTCTTATGGCTCTCTCCAGATGTTTTGTATCTACTTAATGGGTCTGGAAGAAGGAATGGAGTCTCTCCAAGGGTAGCCTATATTCTGATTCCATAGGTTAGTTTTGCCTGGTTTTGCACTTACTATGAATGGAATCATTAGTATGTGCTCTTTTGTGTCTAGCATTTTTTGCTCAGCATAATAGCTCTGAAAGTCCTCTATGGTATTGCATATTTTAGTAGTTTGTTTTTTTCCTTTGCTCACTTCCATTAGAATTCCATTGTATAATAATATGCCATAATCTATTTATCCACTCTTCTGCTGATGGACATGGACATTGGCTTATTTTTTGAGATCTTGCAGATTCTGATTTCATAGAGCTGGGGTGGGGCCTGAGAATCTGCACTTCTAACAAGTTCCCAAGGGTTGCCACACTTTGAGTAGCAGGATTCTAGACTGGTCTTATTTCACTTTATATATTTTTTCTTTTTCTTTTTTTCCTGGAAGCAGCTATGTCATTTATTTATTAAAAATTTTTTTTTATCAAAACATAGTTGATTGTACATATTGGTGGGGTACAAAGTTGAATATCAATCCCTGTGTGCAATATATGTGATGCTCAAATCAGGATAATTAGTATATTCATCAATATACAATGTAATAGTTTTTCTTGGCCATTTACCAATTCCTTCTTCACTCCCCTTTATATATTTTTTTCTCTTCTCATATCTTTGACTTCAAAAAGTACTTTTGGGAGATTTCTTTGTTACAATCTTTTTATTTATATTTTTTATTCAATTATCATTAAAAAAATTCAAGATATCTTTCTTA
>NW_007733316.1:0-2753 GCF_000696425.1 Galeopterus variegatus | reverse complement strand
CTTGTTGTAACAACTTCAAAAAAGTATAGTTGTTATATCTTCTTCCCCGCCCCCCCCGGGTATTTTTTGTGTGTGTTTGTGGGTGACTTGCTTGTTTTTCTATATCCTGTATTGTTTCTGGTTTTTCTTTTCAGTTTGTGTTTTAGTCTCTTCCCGTTAGAAGATTTTCTCAATCTTCACAATTTTCTGGTGATCTTTGAATGTACACTGTTATTCCAGTGGAACTCTAACAAGCTGGTTAGTAATTTTTTCTGTGGGTGATGGGTGGAGGCAGCCTTGTTGGCTAGTGGGATTTATGTTAAGGCAATCACATGAGCTAGCTTTTCCATCAGGGGATCCTCAAGTATCTCCTTGTGAACTCATTTTCCTGGGGCTGTTCAGTTTCTCCTGATCAAGAGTCCAGTGTTTTGTGCTGAGGCTGGGAGGAGTGCTGGTGGAATAAACGCTTGGCGAAGGGCGTTCTATGAGTAGGGTGGGGAAGGGGTGAAGGGCACACAGTTCAGCACATGGACATCTGCTTTCATGCCTTGTTGTTCAGCCCCCTCTCTCTCCTGTTCGCCTCTCAGGCTTCTGTTCATCCAGAACATTGCACTTTGTTCTTCTAGAGGATGTAGGAGGAAGGTACATTCCTTGGCTACTTTGAATAAAGAAGGGGATCAAATTTTCATCAAATATGGGGCAAATTTTCATCTTCCTGCAGACAAATTCTAACCCACCTCTCCTGCCTTTAGACCTGCTTCTGAACCCAGCCTTCCCTGTCACCAGTGCCTCTTAGGGCTCATGAGAGGCAAATGCCCTAATTCTCTGTTATCCTTTATTTCAGATATTTAGTTTATGATTTTCTCAGCTCTGTGAAGTCAGTTATCATTTAAATCTGCTTCTGTCTTCCAAAAATTTGTTGAAATATTTATCCCCGTTTATTTGATTTATCTATT
The DNA here is from genome assembly GCF_000696425.1 of Galeopterus variegatus. NCBI lineage: Eukaryota > Metazoa > Chordata > Mammalia > Dermoptera > Cynocephalidae > Galeopterus > Galeopterus variegatus. Next base: position 1,818 of record NW_007733316.1, on the reverse strand, counting down.
GAAAAGAATCCTTCACTGTCATGAAGGTGGGGATTTGGGAAGGTATTCTTACCTGTTTCCTACATGCTAAAGATGGTCATCTTTGCCCAGGCTCTAAGGTCCAAGGTCTAGACTAAAATTCTCTTAGTCTGAGTATTCAAGAATGCTGAATTCTAGGAAACAGGGGTGAAGGGTCTGTGACTTCTTAGTACTCAAGGGTCATAAGAGAAACTTTTGGAATAGTCCTTTTCTATGGGACTCTTCTGTGAGCCACTAGAGTTTTCCTTGTTGGTCATGCTTTGCTAGGTGCTGGCACATGGAAGAAATCCACTCATGTCAACCCTCATGAGCAGCACTCCTGGGGCAGCCCTGTGCTTTCTCCTTACAGATGGTCTCCATGAGTCATGAGCTTGGAGACTGGCCATGTCATCATTTTAAGAGGGTGGTGACCTAAGGACAGTTGAGCTTTCCCTCCTGCTGCTTTGTAGCCTAAGCTCTTGCTCATAGGAGTTATCGTGGTACTCTCCAGCAAGGCTGGCTCAGCAGGGATCCCACCCTCCCCTGCCTTTTTTCTTTCCTTGTATATTAAGTCTCCTTTCTGGGATTAGGGTACAGATTAGGCAAGGGGTGGTTCACTCCACTTTGGTAATCTACTAGAATTCACAATTCATGACTCAACAGGAGACTAATTTAGCAACCCCCACCCCTCCACTCCCACACACCAGATTGAAGCATTTTGGGGGGGGGGAATGTTTCTGAGGTCCTGGGGCAAGGGCCTTATTTTTAGATGATTCCAGACCTTAACAAAGGCGACCAATACATTTGAGGTTATGTGTCTCCAACCGGCAGAACTTTCTCCTGAGTCAAACAGTATAATCAGAACAAAATTGGACTTCAGGCTTAATGTTCCCTGTAACATTTTTACTCAAGTTGTGCTTATTCTTTCCAATTGGAAAGACATATCTTAAAAATCTAGTAAAGAAATGGAGAATACATATACATTGGTGTGAACTTCGGAAATATCATATCATAGGCATGTTTTGGAAACCACAATACCCTTAGGTAGGTGGTATGGATGATTTGGTGTAGTGGAAAAAACAGGACTGAGAAGCTGCACTCTTCATTTGTGAAGGGGCGCACGGATGAAGGAATCACACGAGACCCGGGCTAACAGTTCGCCAGGGAAGTTCCACTTTATTCAAGGACTGCACGTATATTTATAGGGAGCTGCGTTCCGGGTTTGGATAGGGGGTGGATGGGGCGGTAGCTGATTGGACGGGGCTGGGCAGGAAGTGAGGCTTGATCTGTGACTGGTTGAGGTTTGGCATGGGTGGGCTTGGGTTTTGGTGTTGGCACCGACGGGCTTGTTTACTGTGGAGAAGAACCCCGAAGGGCACCATATTGCTAGGGAATGCTTTTCCCCCACCCTCCACTTGAGTGCCCATGGTATCCTTACATTCCTCCCTTTTTCCTCTGTTGTGGGAATGGGTCACCGTGATCTTCGAGCTACTTCCTGCTCGACGGGGGCGTAGTAAGGGAAGAGGAATTGGGAGGACATTGGGGATTTTGTAACAGGACCCAAAAGAGGGTAGAGAATAAGATAATTTCGAAGGGGGAGAACTCTAGAAAGGTGCCCCGAAGCCACAGGTCGGTGCTTTGTTGAGTCCAGTGTGTGTAGGAGGCTGTAGGGGAGAGCATCCAGGCATCTGCAGCCAAAGCTTCCAGGAACAGGGACCATCGATGAGGCAGGTCCATTCTAACAGCGGATTAGCTGATCTGGTCAAGAGCGGGCAGGATCCTCGGTGGCCAGGAGCTGGTAGTTTCTAAGTAAAAGCTGGT
>NW_007733315.1:112362-113404 GCF_000696425.1 Galeopterus variegatus | reverse complement strand
ATATCTACACAATGGAATACTACTTTGCTATAAAAAAGAATGAAATACTGCCATTTGCAACCACATGGATGGACTTAGAGAGAATTATACTAAGTGAAACGAGTCAGGCACAGAAAGAGAAATATCACATGTTCTCACTTATTTGTGGGAGCTAAAAATAAATAAATAAATACACTAAAAAACCGGGCGGGGGGAGGCAAGAAGACATAGCAATTACAATTCTTTGAAGTTGACCTGACAAGCATAGAGAAAGGACATTGTTGGAAGGGAGGGGGGAGAGGGAGATTTCGGTAATGGGCCACAAAATCAACCACATTGTATATTGACAAAATAAAATAAAATTTGGGAAAAAATAAATAAATAAAAGATGACCAGGAAAAAAAAAATCTGTCAAGGAGACCTATTTAAAGGCCACTGCACCAGTTCAGAGTGAGCAGAAGAGGACTTGAGCAGAAGCTAGAAGACTGTACCTGGAGCCCCAGTGTCTGGGGGGTGAAATGGGAGATAAGTTGCTTAACGTGGGTCAGGGAGGCTGTTTTGGGCTGGGAGCTTCTCAAAAGTGGTAAAGGTCTGAAATAATCAGTGAGAGAAAAGCGACCCTGGATAAAAACAAGTAAAATATCTTTTTCTGCATTGGGTTGAAACCCCCCCATTTGTTGGTGACATCATTGCTCCCAGCTGTGAGATACTTTCAGGCTGAGGTCAGAGGGTAAATGTGAGAGGCTCATAAAGCCAGGGATTCAAGTTGAGGAACCAGCTCAAGTGGTGTACAAGGCCAAAAGAAGATCAGGAGACGAACTGATAGAAAGAGAAAATAGAAATAAGTCCTGGGAAAGGGAACCTCAGTGAGGAAGGACTGGGGGAAAGGAAAGTGTTAGAAAGTTCAAGGTATGGGAAGTTGGTCAGAGATGAGAGTACATTGCTCAAAGTTTTAGAGGACAAGCAGTGCTGGGCAATGACAAGGCCCCCAAACCAGGGGACTAGAAGAGAGTGAAGGTGGAAATTTCAGAAGCCAAGGAGTTGATGGAATTGAAAAGTTATC
>NW_007733315.1:109168-111989 GCF_000696425.1 Galeopterus variegatus | reverse complement strand
TCATTGCTCCCAGCTGTGAGATACTTTCAGGCTGAGGTCAGAGGGTAAATGTGAGAGGCTCATAAAGCCAGGGATTCAAGTTGAGGAACCAGCTCAAGTGGTGTACAAGGCCAAAAGAAGATCAGGAGACGAACTGATAGAAAGAGAAAATAGAAATAAGTCCTGGGAAAGGGAACCTCAGTGAGGAAGGACTGGGGGAAAGGAAAGTGTTAGAAAGTTCAAGGTATGGGAAGTTGGTCAGAGATGAGAGTACATTGCTCAAAGTTTTAGAGGACAAGCAGTGCTGGGCAATGACAAGGCCCCCAAACCAGGGGACTAGAAGAGAGTGAAGGTGGAAATTTCAGAAGCCAAGGAGTTGATGGAATTGAAAAGTTATCGTAAGAGGCTTACCAAGAAGAGGGAGATGGGATAGGAGGCACAGGCTCAGGTATGTATTAGTCCATTTCAGTTGCTTATAACAGAATACCTGAAACCTGGGTAATTTATAAAGAAATACAATTTATTTCTTACACTTTTTGAGGCTGGGAAGTCCAAAGTCCAGGCAACACATCTGGTGAGGGCCTTCTTCTCCAGTGATGCAGAAGGTAACGTGGCCAGAATGGGCTGAGCAAGAGAGCTAACCTTATCACTTGCTCTCCGTATAAAGCTGTCAGAACCACGCCCATGACCACCCATGAAACCATCAACCCATTACTTCATAAATGGATCAATGCATTCACTGGAGCACAATCCTCACAATCTAATCACCTTAAAGACACCATCTTTTGAATACCGTAATTGAATTTCCCACCCTCTTAACACGGTTACAATGGAGAAAAAATTTCCAATACATGAACCTTTGGGGGATACAAGTGACCCATAGCAGAATAGCTCTAACTGTATGGAAGTAGACAATTGTCTGGAGGACATCAATGTATGACATGCATCAGATGCCAGAAGACACTCTGTGGGGTACTCTCATGAAGGGAAAGCTCCAGGTCTTGCTGGTTTGGCACCAAAGTGAAACCCCTCTGGCAAATAATTGAGCATGCCAATTATTAGTGTACTCCATGTTGAGTTGGAAACTATCCAAATTTTTCTCCCTCGTATTCCCAGTTTTTGGTATGCAATGAATCATTGACTCAACAAATGAATGCATGAATGATTGTATTGTAAGACAAAGAACATAACCGAACTTTAGACACACCAGAAATACCATTTATCAGTTCTACTCCTTGTCCATGTTCTCCTCTATGGTGGGCTGGGACTGACATGCTAAGATGGTTGCCAGAATGACCTGGCCTCTTCTGGGCTGGTTTTTATAAGCAATTGATCTGGAGCACAGGATTCTGGTGGATTTAGTTGCTATTACCTGTGAACATCTGCAACCATCTGTGAATAACAGCATTGATTCTTTTCTGTTGCTCTTATAGTTTACTTGCCTCCCTTCCCCACGATGACCAGGACAGAGAAGAACAGAGAAGGAATACATGAAGAATGGATCCAGGATTCAGGGTTGAGGGAGCATGAACACAGTCTTTGGGCATTTAGAATAAATTTGTTCTGTGGGGTTCCTGAAGAGAATACACCACCTATGTATGGAAACTGCAGGAAAACATTTTCTTGTCAACTCACCAAGAGTAAAAACTGAGGATGAAATGGGTTGTTCCAGAGACCATGAGCTATCTATAACTGTAGGTGTTAGTCACATGGACTGTTAATAGATATTCCATCATTTATGGTTGGCTGATTATTACTAATAATTTTTTTTAATGACCAAATCTCACAGTTGTTTATTGCAAAAAAATCTAATCACTCACAGGAAAAAGGTCCTAAGAACTTTTTCTTTTTTTTTCTTTTTTCAGCTGGGCTCAGACCAAGGGCCAGCAGCCAGCAGATTCTGGCCCTTTATTTTTATTTTATTTATTTATTTATTTATTTATTTATTTAGGCAGCCAGCAGATTCTGGCCCTTTATTTTTATTTTATTTATTTATTTATTTATTTATTTATTTTGGTTTTTTTTTTTTTTAATTTTATTTTGTCGATATACATTGTGGTTGATTATTGTTGCCCCTNGGATATCCAGTTATCCCAGCATCATTTGCTGAAGAGGCAGTCCCTTCCCCAGTGAATAGGCGTGGTGCCTTTGTCAAACATCCGATGGCAGTAAGTGTGTGGGTTGATTTCTGGATTCTCTATTTTATTCCATTGATCAGTGTGTCTGTTTTTATGCCTGTACCATACTGGTTTGGTTATTATAGCTTTGTAGTATAGCTTAAAGTCGGGTAGTGTTATGCCTCCAGCTTTACTTTTTTTCCTCGGCATTGCTTTGGCTACGTGTGGTCTTTTGCTATTCCATATAAATGTCTGGATAGTTCTTTCCACTTCTAAGAATTTTTTAAGCTTCAGCAGTGACTGTGTAATCTGGGGGTCTTTGTAGAAGATGAGGGACAAAACACCTGGGCTATGGTCTCCCTCAGTCACATGATGAAGCCATAATGGTCTCCTATTCTTCAGGGACCTGAATTGAGGGATTCAAGAGGAAGCGGGACAGGTGACAGCAGCTGAGAGTGGAGTCACAGTTAGGAAATCCAGTGAGCCTGGCTTTCCTTTCTGCACCCTGACAGGCTATCCATGTCCTGCTGGCAGGAACACTGGCCCTGGTGGGCTCCACCCTGGAACTTTGACGTGTGCTTTTCTGGATTTTCCTGGTGGCGTGGTCCACGCCATGGCAGAATCCTAAAGGAGTCAGCTTGGGCTGCCCTCTCCAAGCTGGCAAGGCCACTGGAGGGAGAGCTGCTGGCAAAGCCGCAGCTACGAGCACTTGCTGCAACCAGAAG
>NW_007733315.1:106733-107401 GCF_000696425.1 Galeopterus variegatus | reverse complement strand
CCGGTCCCTGATTGCGAAGCTTCCCACGGGTTACTGGACATCAGTGCACTAAGCTGCCCCTTTGTGGAGGACGTTATACTAATGGCAAAATGAACTCCATAGGGAATCACATGCACAGTTACCCATGAGTGCTTCCTTCTTAGCCTTGGGCATACTGTACTGTGAAATTCCAATCCTTTCTCACCAAGGAGGTGATGATTTTCCTTAATCCATATGACTAAGAGAACCATCTGTGTTCCATTCAGCCTGACTTCTCTTCTTCAGGGTCTGTTGATCCCCTTCTGTGCATCAGCGCCATTCCTGTTACCTGTGGTCCAGGCAGGATCTTTTTGTCAGCTCCTCCTCACCCTTTTATTAACGTCATCTGGTCTTGAAAAGTGGTTGGAAATGAAATAAAGCAATGCTAGTGATCTGAGGCAATGGCAAAAAGCACATAGGAGGAGAAGGAAAAGGAAGACCAGAGGGGAGATGCTCTCTCCACCCCTCACTCAAAGCGCTCTCAATGCTGGTAATCAAATTTTTATCAGATGTTATTAATTTAACCACAAATATTTACTGGTTATATCTTGTGTACCAAGCTCTGTCCTAGGCTCTGAGAAGGAGGAAGACAAGCGTTAGAGATGGCTTGAGGAAGTATTATATTAAAAAGCAGTATATTTTGAATGCTG